>NC_139945.1:41788503-41818503 GCF_963454915.1 Gymnoscopelus microlampas | reverse complement strand
TGAGGCCGCAGGAGCGCTTTAACCCGATTTGAAAATAGCAGATCTGCAAGCTCACAATGCCTCGCAATGCAACACGTTGTGAGCTTGTAGATCTGCTAAAAGAAAAATACTGGAGGAAAATAAGGGGTATTTTCAAATGCACAAAATGTTGTATGGGGGACGGGGTCTCTGGCACAAAATATTTCCAGAAGGTTGGGTCTGCAAACAAATGCATATTAATTTGGGGGTCCTTGACATGAAAATGTTTGAGAACCACTGGTTTAAACAACATTTAGGAAACAATCCCAAATAAGCAAATACACTTTAGAAACAAGCCCCAAAAAACGCAAATCCGCAACTACCAATATCTACAAGCAACTTTACAGGAAAATAAGCCCAAAGTCGCTTATATAAAGCAGACATGGCAACGCTGACTTCCGTTTCTGTTGACATTGCTCCGCCTATAAAGCGAGCTCTTATTGGTGGGTTTAGAAAGTGGGAACTGTCGTTGGATGGAATCTATGTCAACAATGGGCCAGCAGTGGTGGAATAAGTACTCGCATGTTTTACTTAAAATGCTTTTTAAGTACGTTTTACGTGTTTGAGTGTTTGCTTTATTGTTAAATTAGTTGTAATTGTAATTGTATTCTTGCTCTGTAAAGCACTTTGAGCTGCATTTCATGTCATGAAAGGTGCAAATAGTAATAATAATAATAGTTATAGTAGTTGAAAATAGCAGATCTACATGCTCACAACGGCGTCGCAAAGTGCGTTGTGAGCTTGTAGATCAGCTATTTTCAAATGGGCTGAAGTGGGCAATGCATGTTTTTTAATAATAATTACAAAGTAACTAGTAACTAAAGTTTTCAAATAATTGTAGTGGAGTAAAAAATATAATATTTGCCTCTGAGATGTAGTGGAGTAGAAGTAAAAGTACTAAAAATTGGAAACACTCCAGTAAAGTAAAGACCAACTTTACCAAAGAATTGTACTTTACTTGAGTAAATGTACTTAGTTACTTTACACTACCAGCCTATACACTACTAGAGAGCATTGGATTTATTGTTGTTACACAACAACACAGTGCACAGCACGGAGCACACGCAGCTATTCTATTCTATGAGTTATAAATCATAACCATATGTTGATCGGTAGTCATTTTGTTCGATGTATTGCCTTGTAAGCCACAGTTTTATGGGTTAAACATCTAAAACATCTAAAAGCTAATTCAAAGAAAGTGGTAGGCTATAGTAGCTGGTTTGCAAGTTAATTGTTTAATTAAATTCAAGTGGATTTGATTCCTAGAAGCAGGATCTCAAAGTTGATTCAGGTAGAAATTGTCCCTTTTACATTTTAAATGAGTATCCCTCTCTTTTAAACCGGAATCTGTTTATTGGCCAGATTTTAACATGCAAATAACATTTATATATATACTAAAGAAGATAAGAAGACAAGTATGTAATATAAGTTTAAGATATGCTAAAAAAATTACATGTAAGTAAAAAATAGGGATATACGGATAGGATCAGTTGTGTGAGTAATGTGAACAACATTGGACATGTAAGATGCAAAGAATTAGCTATAATATTTCACTGATTATATTACAGTTACAGTGTATTAGATTAGATATTGTACATGATATGTATACAGTGTTTATAGTATTGTACTTGGATGGATGGTGCATGAGTGCTAAAAGTAACAAGGAGTACAGCGCTGGATGCAGTCCAATGTTATAGTCCAGTGTTGATAAGCAGTTCAATATTGTTGTTGTTTTTTAATATACCTATCACATCCCACGGGGGAACTTGAGTTTTCAGCTTCACCCAGCTGAGTGCTGCCTATAGAGGAACACAGAGGGGGGAGCAGTTAGGATTTCAGTGTCTTGCTCAGGGACACTTCAACACATTGCTGAGAGCTGGAATCATACCAGGGACCTCCGGGACCTCCGGAGTCCTAGCGGTTATATGTGAGTCCTAGCGGCCATTAAGCTATGCGGCCGATTGTTGGGTATGCTGCAACTGCACATGAGAATAAAGAAGTTGTTTGTGTGCCTGCATGGTTCTTATCATCTTGATAGTCCAGAGTTGCTTCCCAGAGAGAGATCCCAGGAGAGCTTTAAAGATGTTGTGGCTAGGATGAGAGTGATGATCTTGCCTGCTTCCTTCCTTACCCTGCAGCAGTAGCATACAGTTTGTTTGTTTGTTTGTTTGTTTGTTTGTTGGAGGGAGGGGGGGGGTTACATTTAAGGTCCCTGGAGATGGTAGTTCCAAGGAATTTGACAGCCTCTGCAGTCATTGTGATGTTGTTAGTGAGTGGAGGGAGGGATGAGGTGACTCCCCTGAAGTCTACAATCGTCTTCACTGTCTTGCGCTCCATCTGCTCCAGGTTATTGTGACTACAACATGACATCAGCTGTGCCACCTGCTGTCTGAATGCACATTTTGTCACCATTCCTGTCCTGGTCGGTCCGGTCAGGGTTATGTCATCTGAAAACTTGAAGCGTGACAGAGCATGCTGG
Organism: Gymnoscopelus microlampas; assembly: GCF_963454915.1. NCBI lineage: Eukaryota > Metazoa > Chordata > Actinopteri > Myctophiformes > Myctophidae > Gymnoscopelus > Gymnoscopelus microlampas. The sequence continues at coordinate 41,816,006 of NC_139945.1, read as the reverse complement.
AAGTGCATGCTAATGGTATAGAGGAGGGGGAAAGCACGCAGCCGTGTGGTGTCCCAGTGCTGAGGGTCATTGGACCATGTATTTTCCCAGCCTCACATGCTGCTTCCTGTCTGTCTGGAAGTTGGTGATCCATTGACAGAGTGCCAGGCACTATAATCTTGGAGAGCTTAGAACTAGGATGGTGGCATGAAGCTGCAGTCCACAAAAAAAAATCCATGCATGGGTCAACCCCCAGGCATTCCAGAGGCTGGAGAATGAAGTGCAGACTTATGTTGACTGCTACTTCCTCTGACCTATAGTATGGCCCAGTATGCAAACAGCAGGGGGCCCAGCACTACAGGGTCTGTGGCTGCCTTTACTTGGACCAGCCGCCCAGCCCAAGTATTTTAAAGGTCTTCACAAGAATACCATAACGGTCGGTAAAACAACGTAGTCGCCTCATTTTTTTTCACAGAACGCTAGGTACAAGCGGCTCACTTGGTAAGAACAGTCGGCCCCTGCGACTCGGACCCAGCGAGGCAGAACACTCGCCATACATATTAGCGAGGCAGAGAAGCCTGGAAGATGATGCAGACCAACATGTAAAAAGACATTTCTGGCTGACTAAGACTGACTAAGATTTTGTGTGTTGTGTTTCCTTTGTAAACTGAATAAAACTTCTTCATTGTAAAACATATTCTGCATATACTGCAATACACCGTTCTTGCTCTCTTCAGATTCAATAATTATGATAACTAGTCCATACCTGGGGATGTGAGCACTTAGGTGAAAGTAGCCTTAAAAACACATGGAAGGCCACCACTGGGGCTTTATGGGTCAGGATTTAAAATGTAATGTCCTGACTATCTGTCCCTCTTCCATCCATCTCTTCACTGAAACTGAGGCATCTCCAGAGGAGGACACTGTTCTACACTGATTCACATCCTTCAGCTGTGTTTCTTGTTCACCTTCATAGCCTATTTGGATAATATAAGTTCATTTTCTAAAACTGTGGCCGTAGAGTTACAAAGTTACAAACGCTAACAAACAGCTTGAATTTGGGAAAAGTAAAAAATATCGTTCCTGAGTGTCTGCACATGGTAATGATCATATGCCCGTGTGCAAGTTCAGATCAATTGCTCAACCCACTGAGGAGAAAAACGTGTTCAGACAGACAGCGGTTTCCTTAATTATAGTTGGATAATGTACTTTCTAACCCGCAGTGAGATCGCACATAGCGCTGGAATGTCGGAACAGCATCGCTCGGAGACTCTCTGCTCCGTTGCATCAATGAGTAAATAATGTAGATGTTACAGGGAAATTGGAAAACCAGGGAAATTGAAAAAGGAGCGCTCGTTTTCACCCCCCCTCGCTTTCACCCCCCCTCGCTTTCCCCTTTGTTATCGATTCACTTTGATTGCGACTGGTGACGTTAATCTGTATGTAATCAACACACCTGTTACTAGGAATTCTGTTGAACCAACACTAGAGCCCCCCCCACGCACGCACGCACGCACACACACACACACACACGAAGATCTATTCTCCCCTTATCGGTTTACAACTCGGACGGCGCTGAGTCGACTAGCAGACCATCGGCCGGTCGGCGCGGGCACTCGTGCTCGGGCGCGCCTCCTCGGCCTCAAGGTCTGCTGAGTCGGCGCGCCTCCGTCATGGACAATAACTATTATCACCCTCTCGCGAGTTGAAAATACAGCGTTACTCTGCTGAGTTTGGCTAACCGCAATGTGCTACAGTATGGAGATGATATCTAAAGTGCCCTCCCGCTCATAAAACGCAGTGTGTGTGGAGTGTGGACACGGCACACAGGCCCTAAATGAAAGTCCTTCATACATTTGCAGTCTGTGTGTGTAAGCCAAGTCAGTGTAGCCAGCCGCTAGAGCTCCCATAGCTTTGCGGGGGTTACATGGCGCCTTTCCGACATGTCGCCTTTCCGACGTTAACGAACCCTATACCTAACCCTAACCCTAACCTTAACCGTACGCGGAAGCCACTAGTCGGAGTGGCGAGATGTCGGAATGGAAGGCGGTTACCCTTGCGGGGCTGTTACCATTGACGAGATCCCACAGGCCGAACTGCCAATCTCCAGTGTTGACACAAAAATGCTAATAAACAGCTTACATTTTGGGAAAGTGAAAAGGGGCAACTGGTCAATGTCCGTGTGCAAGTTGAGATCAATTGCTCAACCCACTGAGGAGAAGCATGTGGAACAGACGGTCTTTCTGTGTGTGTGCGTGCGTGCGTGCGTGTGTGCGTGTGCGTGTGTGTGTGACTGACTGACTGACGGATAGAGGTTTCCCTAATATATAATTAATAGGAAATTAATAATAATAGGATAGGCTGATAATAATAATAATAATAGCAGTGGTTCTCAGCCATTTTCATTTCAGGACTCCCATTTGATATTCCCCCTTTCCATGCCGGCCGTAGGTTTTGGTGGCCAGAAATACGTGGGTTCGGCGGTTTCCGAGGTCGCCGGATTCGTGGGTCCAACCGTACCGAGGTTTCCGGATTTGACTGGGCCGACCGTTCTGAGGTCACAGGATTTGACAGGGTCCGACTAGGTTGTTGTACCAACCGTTCTGGTTACCCTTCATACTGTAACTATAGATGTCAGGGCGACATGCCACATGCCTGTAGTCATTACCACTTAAGCTATTTAATACTTTGTCATACCCTGGTGACGCTTGTAGATATTGTAGGTTGAAAATCTCATCCACCCTGATACTTTCTCACAATCAGAATTGTCTTGGTGATGCATTACAGTGAATAGTGACAATATTACAACATATTTACATAGTAAGTTCTAAAAGATATAGATACAAATAAAGATTAAGATAAGATACAATATATAATAATATTACAGATGCTAATCTATATATACAATTTGAATCCTGCGCCATGTCGGTTGTCAGTATGTACGTACGTTGTATGTGGCCAGTGTGACGTAATCTGACATCACGCCAGTGTGACGTAATCTGACATCACGATGAGACGTTGCATCACTCCGAATATGGACACAACACCAGTGTGACGTAATCTCACGACAGCATGACATCACGCATGACATCACATCCTACCTATACATTCTAGGATGCCGTCAGATCGCACCAGTTCGACGGCTTCCATAGTGGGTTTTGGTCATTGGAGAGGTGATGCACGTCACCTCTTTCTGAAGTGGGTACTTCAAAGCCTGCCGTGGATTTAGGAGAGCACAAAACTCTCTCTCACACTGTGAGGTGCCTGTAAGGTGGCACTGCAAAGTGAACGACGCGTCACGCTAGACGTTCGGGCCGCGTAGCGGCCCGAACTTCTAGTAGCATTACAATTTTGTGTGGTGCGTGTGCGTGCGTGCATGCGTGCGTGTGTGCGTGCGTACGTGCGTGCGTGCCTTTCAGGCCTTGATTTATTTTTTCTCAGCACTTCTGTATGCATTGAACATTCCAAGTATACAAATCCATCGTTTGGACATGATGGATTGCACATCTCTGTGCAATGGGTCACTTTATATTGGCAGTAAGAATGTATCATTGTACTGTGCCACTAACTGCAAAAAAAAGACCTTTCAACCCACCCAACTCCATTATATTAGCATGTTCATGACTGAACAAACTGGTCAGTCAGTGTATGAGTATCAGGCCCCCCATACTGAATTATGAGTTTAATAACTAATCCCTGTAATTAATTACACTAGACTAGATCATGTGGGTTTTTTGGGTTGTGGCACAGTCTAGTCCCCAAAGTGGTAAGGTCCACCATTATTGGCTGATTATAGAGCCATGAGAATTTCCCTTTAAATGCTTTTGGAGCTGGATCCTGGAAGAGAGGCATGCAGGCTCTTTTTCTGCAACAGGAAATATCCCCCAAGCTCCAGATGGTCAGTTTTCTATTGACAGGCTGTGAAACCATTATAATGACATGAGGTTTGACTGGTTTAGCAGACAGATGGGCACAGAGACTGTCACAGAGGCATCGCCCTAATTTGGTCCAAACAATGTTAAAAGTAATTAAAATGAATAGATGAAGAAGGAATCCAATGTATCTAGATGGCCAAATGTTACAATTAGTTTCAGAAATGTATTTTCATTACCTTTTTGACAAGTTGAAAGTTTCCTCTACTGAGTAGCCTTCAAAATGTGAAAGATCATGTGTGCCTCCATTGGTGTAGTGAGTTCAGCTGCTGGCCTACAGTCTAAAATTAAGTATTTAACAAAGTAAGTCAATAATAATGGTGTTTTTAACCACCACACAAAAGCCTCTGGCGTCTCACAACATTTCTTAATGTTGAATCAATAGCAGCTACATTTGTTACACTTCTCCTTTTCTTCATGAATTTTGCTCAACTATGAGTATTCAGTAATTGATTATTTTGTTTGGAAGTAGGGGATTTTTTTTTCAAATTGTCAAAACAAATGTTTTTTCTAACCCAGATTTGAACCAGGTTTCCTGCGCTAGCGCTGACATGTTAATTGGGTGCATCCACACATAAGAAAGATGCAAGTTGACGCTAGTTGTCGCAAGCCCTTGTTCCGGTTCCGGCCATTTCTGGCCATTACTCAAGGAAGAGCGGAACCCGGATATGTGCTTCTGATGCGTATCGGGGCGGTCATTCTGTTTTTTCCTATAACATGGGAGTGGATGGGACTTCCGATGACTTGCATCTTATGTGTGGATGCACCCTATGGATGATAAGATGCAAGTTGACGTTATTTGTCAGTTGACTCTAGTTGTTCCAAGCCGGTTCCGGACATTTCTGGCCGTTACTCAAGGAAGAGCGGAACCCGGATATGCACTTCAGACAAGCATCAGGACGGTCTTTCCATTTTTTCTCATAACATGGGAGTGGATGGGACTTCCGATGACTTGCATCTTATGTGTGGATGCACCCATAGAGCTAATAGGGTGCATCCACAAATAAGATGCAAGTCATGGGAAGTCCCATCCACTCCCATGAAGTTCCACGAGGGTTCCGCTCTTCCTTGAGTAACGGCCAGAAATGGCCGGAACCGGAACAAGGGCTTGCGACAACTAGCGTCAACTTGCATCTTGCATGTGGATGCACCCATAGAGCTTGCCTGCTTGCTCCGGGGATAAATTGAATCTTGACCATCACGCCAAAATTTGTGTCAGATCCTGTGTCTAGGTGAGACATGACCTTTGAACGATCTATGTCTCAATAGAAGAGCAGGGAGACAAAATACAGCCACCCCAATTGTATAAGTTATACTATATCAACATACTCTACCATACAAAATGTTAACATACTCTACCATACAGATCCGATGAAAGCCGGAATTACACTCAATGTAAACAGGAAATAAACAAGGGGGGGGGGGGGGGGGGGGTGAATGGCGTTCGGCCACAGACCTGGGATTAACACTTTATTGAAAAATATGGACTAATACATTACACAAACACTCCGGACACCTAGTTTATATTTGGGGCAAGCGGGTAAGCACCTCATAGTTTGCATTTGTACATGTTTGGAGAAATACAGGCTTTACTAGTGACATTCCAGGGCAAACTGGGGGGGTGGTCGCTAAGACTCTCGTCGATATAAAAATGTCAAAATCGATAAAATACACCTTAATCTAAGGCTATGTATGTACATGAATAATGACCTCACATGAGAGGAAAAAAATCTTTAAAAACCCAATAAACAGATAAAAAATAAAAAAAGGTTAAAACTCTATATTGTGACAGAAATCATTGCTATATAGTGTTTGCTCAGTAACAGGGGTTTCCCCATCTCTCCACCTCTTTAATAAACAGAAAATACATTTTACAAGTAGGTGACACAATTTCAGCCAATGGGACAGGAGACAGGAGATAGTACCCATTTATTAGCTTCATTTTTATAGTGTTCCGGTTCCAATTTTGTCTGCTCATGTCTTTGTGCCATCTTCACTTCTAATTTCACTTGTTTCATCTATTATCCTGTAACTTTGACATAGCTACTGTCTCCCACATGTATCATTGTGAAGTAGTAGTATAGTAGTAGTAGTTGTCATCTCCTTAATTTCTCATTCATGAGATCACCGTAACCCCATAATAACAGATCATCCCATAATAAAGGCACTGATTGATATCCAACGTTCAGCATTTGTTTATAGTGCTCTACATAGTTTTAGACACACTCATTGTGGGCACAATTGAAAGCTGTCAAATGGAGCAAAAGGGTACTATTGTTCAACAATTGTAGGCGACCAATTTTCTAACATAATTAGATAGTCTGCTCAACATCATCCTTCCAAAATAGTAGCCTACTTGAATTCCACTTAAACAAAACCCTGTGCTGTTGCCTGCTGTAAAACAATCTGCTCGTTTCCCATAGTTTGTTTTTTGTTGCTTTACTTACAGATTCAATGTGTAAGTTTAAGTGAAATCACATGCAGTTTGCAATTTAGGTTTTATGGTAATAGCCTAAATCATTTTACATGTTATGAAATGAATGGCTACATGTGAAACACTGAACATATACCCTTTAGCGTTTTATATTACCCGGCTCTGGTTATTCAAGTATAGCCTACCCTCGTGCGAATATATCATTAGCTACTCTCCCACATGTTCCAACTTGTTTGGTGTGGCTTCATGACTTCTCCATGCAAACCCAGTTTCAGAAACAACAATGGCTTTTGCTGGGTTTGAGAAACGTAAACCATTTTCATAAGATTTTTATTTCTGTAATGCGTTTAACATTTTTTCAGCTGCAGTGACACACTGACTGACACACAAAACGTACAGAGAAAGTCAAGAGAAAGTCCACCTCCTTCGTGTGAAAGGGGAGACCGACAGAAGAAGGAGGTACGTGAGAGAGAGAGAGAGAGAGAGGGGGGAGGGTAAACACTAGAGACATGTCTCTGTGTGGGACGGACTGATACAAAGCAAGCAGTGCGACAGTGCTGGAAAGAGAGAAGGAGAAGGAGGGAGGGCGGTGGAAGGAGTAAAGGAGCCAGAGGGAGAGGGGGGGCACAACAAAAAGATGTACAAGAGCCGGATCAGTTCTCACTCAGAAGGAACAAAAACATTGTGTTCGTGAATGGGAGCTAGTGAGCTCAGCCACAACAAGGCGAGTGCAATGAGAAACCAGGCAGAATTCAGCCGATGGTGGTGCTGAGCACCAATATCCTCCCTGTCTGTCTGTCTGTCTGCTGTCACGAGCCAAGCAGGACTGAAGCCTTCCAGTGTGATTTAGGGTTTGGGAATTTGAGGCTTTATGCTGTAGGAATAACATGCTGCTGGAGAGGGTTTGAAGCGTGTTGTTATTTCAGATTCAACACAGTGCGTGGTGCGACGTGGTGGAGAATCTTGGGGGTTGCTGCTCCCTGCCAGGCTGCCTACTGTTGGCTCTGTTTGGGCTGTGGTCCTGACTTGAGAAGCAGGGCATCACCCAGATGGAGGGCTCTGTCTGTGTGGGAGGGTAGGAAATATTACCAACCAAACAAGAATGGGAGCCAAACAAATGAAATGGTAAGAGCATTCTGAATTTCAAGACACATGATGTAATTGCTAATGTAATACTCGTGTCATTCTGTCACTGATTAGTCAGGGATGAGGCTAATTGTTGTCATCAGGGCATGCATGTCAGGGCAAAAAATAGGCTATATATAACCCAGTGGCAAAGAGCCTACAATCTCTATCAGTCGTATACATTATGTCAATTCTTTGACAAGGAATGTGCCAATTATAAAGGTACAATTAAGGTATTTTAGACTATTCAAGGACAGATTCTGCAGTCTTTGTGCCCTGTGTGTACAATCAGTGTGGGTGTGTCCCTCCCTGTAGGCTACCATTTGGAGCTACCGTGTATCTGTCTGGGCCTGCGTATAACCGCAAGCTGCTATTGCCTAGCAACATCTAGCTATGGTGTTGGAGAATGATGTCATTTCAATCAGCGTGAACATCTCAGAGGGATGAATGTCCTGGGTGAATATTCCAAAAATATTCAATGCACAAGGTCTACATAGTTTACTGTTTTAATGTGATGCTTTTACATTACATAATTATAATGCACACATCATTCTTCAACCTAAAATAAATTACACGTACTTTCAAAATATAGTAATCTGTTGCAATTAAGCTCATCTGTTGCAAATCCATGTTTATAACCAATAGTCTATATCTGTTTCTAATCGATGTGGCCCTGTTGGCACAACAGGAACAGCTAAAATGAATTTGTTAAGTTTACAAAACTGGATTGGGAGAAAATGATGGGCAATTTCCTGATAGCATCATTATCTTGTGATGAAAAACATACTTGGCACAAACTGCAAAGCTCTTTGAAAACACTTAGGGGATAATCACAGCAGCATCTGATAAGACTATCAGTCTATGTTCTTGAGGGTACATTTAGTGGCAGGAAGAAGGCTGGCTCAAACTTGAATTGCTCACTGTGATGAATGTAGCCAACTTGGCTTCTGAAGCTTTTTACTTTTCATAGTTAAACTTATTCAAGTGAGTTCTTCTTAATAAACTTCCCTGTTTATCAGCATTTCTACACCTGATGTACAGTAACAGTACACGCTGTTACACAACAACAACAACAACAACAATAATAACTGTGATGCACATACTAAGTAATTGTTCTATATAGCACCCTTAGAATGTAATTGAAATATAATTGTACCTTTATTGAAAGGATAACCCCTTGAGATGTGTCATCTAGTTTTCGAGAGGGCCCTTAAATCATCTGGCTTGCTAATATAAAATAAGTCTTGTTACTTATGTTTGCTGGGAGAAATTGTAAACGTGTGAATACAGTTTTGCAAGCCCTTCTTTCAGTATTCAAGGCAATTTTCGCTCAGGCTAGGCTTTTTTCCTTCTAAAGTTTATTGCCTGAGGGTCATAGTGAGTAGTGACACATTTGATCCCTTGTCTCAGTGTCTGGCACAGTGCATAGGTCTTACTCCTGAGACGCCAATTGAAGAGGAGGAATTCCCCATTAGAGAGCTGTATGTACTGTATAATGCCATGGGTCACAGTTCACAGATGGGTGTATCATATTTCTGAATACACACCAGAGTGAACATGACAAGAGGCCTGAACCTCGGGGAGTTGGAAATGTGCTCAGCACACGCTAAGATCAAAATACACATACTCAGCAATAAGCTGGAAGGAAACCAGATATTCAGAAACTACAAAAAACAGTATGCTTTGAAAGGGTAGCTCAAGGGAAAATAAACTATGAACAGAATGATTTTACTGGAAAAAGTCACAAGGTTGTATAAATGCCTGTTCCTGATGGTTTCAGTTTTGTCCTTGTAATTAGTAGGCTATTGTATTGAATTTCTGGAAAGACATTGGTAATATAAATAAACATACTGCAAGAAGAAAATAACCAAATAAACACACATACAACTTAAGACAGAGATGTTTCTCAAGTTTAAAAAAGTTCTGATTGTCAAAATGTTTTGAAAAATAATTCACTGGCAAACAGACATTCTTCACACCAGTTTTAGAGATGGAAAGAGATGGAAAATAATGTATACTTTTAATGTGGTGTGTTCAAAGTTCAAGTATTATTCAGTTCAAGTGTCATTCAGCCCAGATGGCATTTGTGTAACTACATAGTGTTAATTAGAGAAAACTTACTATAGTTTCTTGTCATGTAAATGTGTTTTATTGTTGCAGTTTATTTGACAATAGCAATACGAACTCACTTATTTGCTGTGTTTGTCCACCATCTGTTTCAGTCTCAGTTCAGCCAGCCCTGCACACTCTCCAAAAGATGAGTACATTATCACCCAGTCCACTCACACCTCTAAGGAAGCATTTCTCAACTCTCAATCTGAAGACCAGGGGGAGCCAAAGGACGATAAGACTGATTTGACTGAGAAGAAATCAGATACAGGTTGGCAGCACATTAATTCCCGCGCAACAAGATGTGCACACGAATGGGAGCTGTTCTCACACTCATCCTTCCCTCTGATATATATATATATATATATATATATATATATATGGTCACCACACCTCAAATAATTGCCTAATTGCAATTATTTGAGATAATCTCAATTATTTTTGCATAATCGTCATAATCATTTCCATGTTGAAAAATGTTCACACATTTTCAAACATTTTCCAAAAATAGCAGGAATAGCTGATAGCTGCAAGCTTACAAGTTGATCTACGAGCTTGTAAGCTTGTAGATCAGCTATTTCCGCCAAATTAACTTTTTTTTATAAAGTAGAAAATGATCAAATTTGTCAGTAATTTCTCTGTATAGTGTATATTAAAGTTATTTGCTAGATCTGACCTGTGCATTAATATTTTTTGCGAAGCCTTAAAAGGCAAACAAGAAATTAAATGCTTATTTATATGTTCCAATGTCCAATGCCAAAAACACAATTAAATCGTTAATCGCAATTATTACACGGCTTGGTTGAATGCTCGATTCTGATTGGTCAGTCATCAGTCATTATTTCTGGATAATGACCGATGAGCTCTATAACGGACCGCTGTGTAATCAGAGACTCAGAGCACCTGCTGTGCCAACCTGCGCTGCTTGGTTTTATGCTTTATCCAACATGACAGCCATGTAAACAAACAACCAATGTCATCTACAACTAAACGTTGCTCTCAAGAATGTTTTTGAAAACATTTGAAGTGAGAAATAGACGATGCAATAACCGAAAAGTGATTCTATTTGATCCTCTGCACTTCCTTGTTTATCGTGGCGCAACAACGGGGGAATACCAAAACGCTCGCCCCAAAACACAGTCGCCCGGGGCAAATCCGGCGGTATTACAGCCAAATCAGTGGTATATAGAATGGGGTGTTTTGGGGCGAGTTTTCCGGTTACCTTGTGGAATACTGTCATTATTTTTTTCCGAGGCGAACTTGTCCGCCCAGCCCAATACTTATGGAATACTTTCATTGCTGTAAGCAAGGAAATACTTTGTTTTGTTGTTACTTTTGGGTAAATGTATTCATGTATTTATTAAGTAGTCGTGTAATAAGCGGGATAATGCATGGGGAGGTGGTCATTATTGAAATTTGAAGCCCGACAGGGTGATTATGCACCGAGGCGGAGCCGTGGTGCATAACCTCCCCATGCATTATCCCTTGCTTTTGTTGCTTATTTGTTGCGAACGCGGAAGGAGGCGCCTCCGCCCAAGTGTTGCCTACTATGAAACTCTGCGCGGCTTGTGTGTCCGTGTGTGTGTCTGTGTGCAGTGCACTGCCTGGGTGCGGCCGACAGAGTGCGCCAGAGTGCAGCTACAGTCGAAACACACACACACACGCACGCACGCACGCACGCACGCACACAAGTCCGTAAATACACAATATTTTCGAGCTGCGTTCGCTTCCAGCGTTCGCGCGTCTTACTTGTGTGACAATTAATCGTCAACTTAAATCTTGTAATCGTGACAGCCCTATGGACAAGAAATCAAAAACAATTGCTCCATTGATTAGAGATTGTCAACTTCCTGCTGATTTTAGTATTTGAAGATCCGGATCTGGATCCACGGATCCAGTCCGGGTTTTCTTCTTAATAAAAATAGCAAAATCAGTTACATTTTTATTAAAATGTTAAATTTCCCTTTAACTTATGCCTTTGAAGGGTTCAATGTTATGTTCATGCAATAACTCTACATCTGCTTCAGGGGGGGTTAGTGATCTCAGATTCTGTGTCATACTTCCGCAGTGCAGATAATCTGTTGTGACGGGAGCAGAGTCACATAGCCAAACTGAATGCATTATCATTGTTAATCCTGATGAAAGTGCCTGGCTGAACTACTGTTGTTTCACCTTTCAGAAGAGGTGGCTCTGTGTGGTTTGTGTCCTGCCCTGGGGCATGATGGGCCGGAGGAGGAGAAGTCATGGGAGGAGCAGCTGGACGCCCACCAGGAGCAGCTGGAGAGGGAGATGCAGGAGGCCAGAAGGATGGTCTTCCGCCTACAGGTAAAGCTTGTTCAAAGACCTACAATACTTTCTATACCTACTAACAGAGGCATTGAGAGGAAGCACACATACACGTTAAAATCCTCAGTGCTCACCAGTGTTCTGAAAGTGTTCAAGTCCATTTGTATCTCCATTTGAGTTACAAATGGGTGAACTGACACAAATGAACTGACAAATGAAAATTGAGTATTTTACTGTGGGTCTGAGCAGAACTAAACAAATAAAACAAATATGTATCTGACTGCAATTCATGAGTCCAGGATTGTCAGTGAGTAACCGACAGCCTGGCCTGTGTAATGCATTATGTGATATGAAATAATTTAGATTATTATGGATACTCTTATACAGAGGGACTTAGTGAAAGATCGGAGTAAGTAAGTTGTATGAACCTAATCAACCAACAACAGGCTTAGTGGTTGAGTAAATAGAGTGGCAAGAAAACAAGTGCTACTAATACCCTTTTCCCACCAAAATTAGCGTGTGTGATGTTTTTTTATTTGTGGGGAAAGACACAAAAAATAGGCCTTGATCGAGTCCTTTCCCTTTTCCAGCAATTATTGTATGCCTTTCAGATTTTTCCTGGTGTGTCACGTACACTTAAAGGGGTATTTCACTTTAAAACACTCCTGGTCTCATTGTAACGTCTACTCTGGCTTTTATGTGCACCCGTTTTAATTTACTTGATTCAATATTTAGATATTTGATATAAAGTTGACAACCCCCTTCCTATATAAACCCATTGTAACTTCAAACTCTATTTTTATGTTAAAATTCATTGAAAACACACATCCTTGTTTCTGGTGACTGATGTTGTCCTTCTAATGCGTGAGGGTGTCATGGTTTTTTTGTTACTTTCTTCCTGTATTTTATTTAAAGATTTCCATATTTATTTTTATATATATTTGGACCAGGAGCGTTCTGGTTCCCTTTTTCCTATCTTCTTGGCATTGTGTCAAAGTGTCCTTGAGGTAGCTAGAGGAATCAAAATAACAATCTTTGCATCTCTAGACTAGAAAACATTATGCATCCGATAACATATGATAACAAAACTGGCACATCCATCTAAATATGCAACAAGTACTGATAAAATAAATAAATGGAACAGCTCTGTTGAATCCCATGTGTCCCATCGCTGAACAAGAACAGCCCTTTTCTCCATATACTAGCTTTCAACTATGACAATGTGACTGTGTGTGTGTGTGTGTGTGTGTGTGTGTGTGTGTGTGTGTGTGCGTGTGTGCGTGCTCTCAGGCTCTACTCCTCCATGGCTCTCTCCCTGAGGAGGACCAGGACGGCTCTGCAGGCTTCGGGGATAGCCGAGCTAATACTGAGCAGCAGCTGGTATGTGTCCTCTGGGGATACGTCCAACGAACAGCACTTTCTTTCCATTATTTGTGAAGTATCAGTGTGTAAACCCTGCATCCTTATACTGTCCCCCATGCAATAACACCTCCAGACGAACATGCATGAAACCTAAACCATGCGCTTAGACTGCAGGCACACTGCTTCTTTACATAAGCGTTAAACATTTTACTATTCTAAATATAAACATTTATTTATTCCCTCATTATCGCTGCTCATCCCATTCTCTCTGAGAAGGTTCTAATCCGCAGTCGTCTGGACCAAAGCATGGAGGAAACGCTTGATCTTAAGGTACAGTTAGTAAACCTGATTAGGCTTAATGTGGATGAAGTGCCATATGAGAAAGGGTTCCTGTGCTCTACTGATAATCTCTGTGTGTTCATCTGTTTGCCTGCTAGAGGGAACTTCTGAGGCACAAGCAAGAGGCGCGCCACATTCAAGCCATCAAGGTAAACCTCCACAATACCACCCTTACCCTACGAATGCTATGCACTGCTTTCTCTGCTGTGCATGGATTCGGTGGTGTAATCTCATCTCCTGCTCTCTTTGCAACCAAACTGAGGAAGCCATTTGTGAGATTTTGTATTCCATTGTCATGCCACGCATACATGCGCACGCACGCACGCACGCACGCACGCACGCACGCACGCACGCACGCACGCACGCACACAGCAAAGGCTTTCAAAAATTGAAAATAGTAGCTTCTGTTGCCTGTTGTCTACCCCTGAGCAATGCACATAGATGTGCAATGCAGAACTCACCTTCTCCATATAATAAAATAAATAAATATGCATTGATTTACATCACATATCCATAATATTTTTCATTTTCTAGTTTATTTTTGTTGCAGTTGTTTTGCTGCTGCTTTTAGAGGGTCTGTGCAAATTCAAGGTGTTGCTAGACAGGCGGACAGACAGGCACAGTGCCTCTGTATGAAGGTGTTTGATCTCTTCTCTCACATTAGGATGCTCTGCAGCAGCGCATGGCACTGCAGGAAGACGCCGTCCTGCAATTGAAGCAGGAACTACTGAGGTGCAGCATGGCCAGAGATCAGTTGGAGGGGGAGAACGTGAGAAATCATAATTTCGTCTTTTTATTAAAGTGAAACATTTCACCATTTTGACCTGTGTGTGTGTGTGTGTGTGTGTGTGTGTGTGTGTGTGTGTGTGTGTGTGTGTGTGTGTGTGTGTGTGTGTGTGTGTGTGTGTGTGTGTGTGTGTGTGTGTGTGTGTGTGTGTGTGTGTGTGTGTGTGTGTGTGTGTGTGTGTGTGTGTGTGTGTATATAACATATATTTAAGATGTTTAATTGCTTTTATAATTCTGGTTCTGCCTCTCATTTCCAGGCAGAGCTCAAGCACAAGTTGAGTGACAGGGATAAATTAATCAGTGAATATGAGGTAATTAGTTAATCAATTCATGCAATCAGCATATGTTAAGACACAATATACAGAATGAGTGTAATTTAACTCATCGTCCCCTTCATCATCAGCAACAACTTGTGAAGAAGGACAGATTACTGCAACAACAGCAACAAAAGTCTGATGAAGCTCCGCACAAAACACACGAAGTCAGTCGTGTACGGGTATGGCTCAAAAAATGAACACCAGTATCCTGTCATTTCACTATACAAAACAGCCAGTCTAAAACACAGTCATTTTGTGTGTTTTTCAGTCATTCAGAAACGAAAACAGCAGTTACAGTAACTCAGTGGGTTCAGGTCCTCCCCCAGTGTTCCAGCATAATGTGGTATGCTCAGTATAATGAAATCATCTTTTTTGTTTGTTTGAGTGTAACTGAAGAAATAGTCATGTTTCTGTAGCATGCTGCTCTTAGAAAATAGAATAGCCGTTTAACAAGAGAGGTGATGGTCATATTCACATAGAAGCCATTTTGCTTTGACTTTTGACTTTTTTACTTCATAGTTGCTTTTACCTCATACTTGTGGGTGGGGTACATCATATCAAGGCTTGCGTTTTGCCATCAGGGAGACGAGCTGCAGGTGGTGAGGGAAGCCCTGCGCAGTTTGCGGGACAGTTTCTCCGGCCATGACCCCCAGCATCATACCTTGGACACCCTAGAGCAGGGTGTGGCCAGTCTCATGGACCGCTTGCATACTGGGGACACCCACCGCAGACAGGACAGAGGGGTACAGACACACACACTCACTCACTCACTCACTCACTCACTCACTCACTCACACAGAGACCTCTCTACATCCAAATGATGGCTGATGAATGAATCATTAGTGAACAGCAATTTGAGTGGTTATTTGGTCTTGATGATTAATCCCATAAACTTGTAGGATGCATTCAAGTCACCGGGGCGCCGAGCTAATTCAACAGACCGGGACTCCTGGCCACCAAGCTCAAGTGAGACAGCTTGTTCTTGTTTTGTGCAGAATTTGCCATTCTCTCTGTGTCATCATTACTAATTGTCTACTGTGTCTGGTTAATGTAATTACATTTATGAAGGAAAGTAGACACACGCTCGTAGCCACTATGCAAGTTTTATTAAATAATATGTTATTTAATATAATATTAAATAAATATGTCCTTGCATCGTGGCTACGAGTGTGTAACAGTTTTTCTTCATACTTGTAGGGCTGCAACTATTGAATATTTTCGTAGCGGTTATTCTATTGATCACTTTTTTTTATTTATCAAATGATCTAAAAGAGCGTAACTTAAATAAATATATACATATCAAATCAAGGTGAAAAAAAAAATATATATATTTTTAATTTTGTCTTATTAACCACTTATACCCTATTTTATTATTCGCCATACAATGGTGTTGTAAGACAAAATAGCGAAAATAGCAGATCTACAAGCTCACAACACGCAACGCAACTTTTGTCATTTTGCTACTGTATTTAGAAAAGGAGAAAAATAATTGAAAAAACATTATTTTATTACAATCATTTCTTATAAAAAAAATGGTTTGATTAACTGTTGCACCCCTACATACTTGTATCTTTACCGTGGTCTGCAACTCTCCAACCCTGGTGTGCCTTCCTCCCCCTATTCTGTAATGTAATTACTTTGACATCTCTGAAGGTTGTCAGAGGCTCTAAGGCAGGGGTTGACTTTGACTTGCTGATGTGTATTTGCTTCCAGAAATAGCACACTCTCACAGTAGCCCAGGGCTGGACTCCACGGTGTTCACTAAAGTGCTGTACTTCACTGATCGTTCCCTCACACCGTTTCTGGTTAACATCCCCAAAAGGTACTAAATACTACATTACTTATTGCATTTCCAGCACACACAGGGATCTGAGAAGTATAATGTGCCTTTATACAGCATGCATTTTTATTACAGTAGTGTTTCCCCTTGAGGTTGAAGTTGTAGCAGCGCCGCTGAATATTGATCTTTCTTTTGCCTTAAGAAGTCAGGTGTCTTTGAGATTGACAGCTGTCACAGAGTGACGGTGGCCATGTGGGCTGCCTCCAGGCAAAACATGCGTATGGGCAATGCCGAGGCTTCTATCTTTTTGTGTATGTAACATCATTATTAAGCAGTGGTGGAAAAAGTACTCAAATTCTTTACTTAAGTAAAAGTATCAATACTGCAATGTAGAAATACTCTGTTACAAGTAAAAGTCCGGAATTCAACATTTACTCGAGTTAAAAGTAAAAGTACTCATTATGCAGAATGTCCCAGTTTTCAAATGTATAAGATGTATTAAAATCTTTTGAAAATAGCAGATCTACAAGCTGACAATGCGTCGCATCGCGACGCATTGTGAGCTTGTAGATCGGCTATTTTCAAATAGCCAAAATGTATATAGGGCTGAAGTGGTTAATGTATGTTAACTTGTAACTAAAGTGGAGTAAATACTATATTTACCTCTGAGATGTAGTAGAGTAGAAGCATAAAGTATAAAAAATGGAAATACTCAAGTAAGTTTAAAGTAGCCCAAAGTTGTACTTAAGTACACTAAGTAAATGTACTTGTAATCTTCAAATGTTTATTTCACAGATCTCTTTTCACAGATGTTCTTTGCACATTCCAATCAAATGATTATGTTTTTGTTGTAATCAAGCTTCATTTGTACTCCATGCTCAACGGTGTTGCTTTCTTGACAAAACAAACAAATCTACAAGGTATGATGATAACTTGCAAATGTGTTCTTTTGGGGGGCGATGCAGTCAGCAGTCTAATGGAGTGTAGTTGCAATACTTCTTTTTGGTCTTCAGCAAATGCTAATCCTCCCAATCAACGTTGGTTTGCTTCAATATTCACATCTACCCCGATGCCTGATGTAACTTGATTTAATATGCTGAGATGATCTGGTAACCGCAAAGTTAATTGACCTGAATATGAAGCGATATGCCGTTCTGGAAATAGACGTAGCCCGATCTATTGAAAAAGTATGCCTAAGGTAGACTTCCGTTGTAGATGGAGAATATTAACATAATATTCAAGAATGTATTGCCACAACCAACCTGCAGTTGATTTGGAATTTATTTGTGGGTTCTCAGAGATAACAACAAGAACAAAAAAAAATGCTGAAGTACAAGCGGTAGCAAGATCAAAGAGTGTCTTGTACGTTTCAATAAGTCTAGACTCTGGAGTTGTGTACTCTCTCTTTCTCTCTCTCTCCTCTCCTCCACTTACGTGTGTAACACGGCATGAAGAGTTCGTACTGATAACGCAAAACAATGTAACTTTAGTTTATTAAGACAGGTTGGAGCCGTCTTCCATCGTTAAATATATAATATTAATAATTTACATAAACATTCAGCAGCGGAGCTCAGGAATCCTGGAGCTGTGGCGTGCTGCTGTTAAATACATATAGGGGAGACACTGATGTAAGATGTTGCATGGGTTCGTGTTTCTCTTTGGATGCACTCATTAGGTTCATAACTTTTCACGATGATGCACAATTGAATAGAATGTATTTCTTTTTCATGGAAAAGCTTTGTTCCTGTTTGCAGAATAGATCCTTTTCAAAGCCGACATTAATAAAATGCAACTGAAGTTAATCACATTAATCACGGGTGTGTTTCATTTTGGTGTTAACTGTGTGACAGCTTGGACCTGTACAGTTAACTTCACCGAAACAAAACACACCCACAATTAAAGCTAAAACAATTCAAACGGAGTGAGGTAATTGCAACAGAACTACAATAGAGATTGCATGTGTCCAATCCGGTGCGCTGTCTGCTTCAAATAACTTTATGTACATTGTCAACCAGTAGATGTTCTACCTGACAGCAGGGTTAAAATTAGGGAGACTCTCCAACCACTGCAGAGGTGCTATTATATTGCATTAACATACTCTTCTATACAGGTTCTTTAAAATAACATTTCCTGCTTTAATGTTGCCACCATCAGCTCCATTTACCATCAAAATGTCTGCTGTGAAAAGGGTCCACAGACCAATTTACTGTAGCTGATATACTGTATGTGTGAGCGTGTCTGTGCACGCATCATTGCACCTTCCCATCTCACAGAGTGTATATTTACAGGTTGGGTGAGGTGACACTGCGAGACTTCAAGGCAGCTGTGGACAGACAAGGCAGTTATAGATACCACTTCAAAGCTCTTGACCCAGAATTTGGCACGGTGAAAGAAGAGGTGGGCATGGGATTCAAATGAGATGATATTTGAAACTTAAATGGTCCATTCTCTGTGGCTGGCTGGAGAATTAAGACTGCTTTAAATGGATTTATATTCAGTGTCTGTCTAGACCGTTGTGCATTATATATGAATGTCTTGCTTAGGGCAGTGGTTCTCAAAGTGGGATCCGGGGACACCCAGTGGTCCTTAAGGGGGTTCCAATGGGTCCCCAGGAAAACATACTAGCATCAAAATCAGTTTAAAAACTTTTACCCTACAGTATATACATTGGCTATTTGAAATTTTAACATAGCCGATCTGCAAGTTCACAACGCGTCATGATGCGACACTTGAGTTATTATGATGTCAGTATCATGGTTAGTCATGGTCAGTATCATGGCATGGTGAGCTTGTAGATCGTCTATTGAATTCTAATTTTCTGAACATTTTTACAACAAAACTCTTTGGGGGTCTCTGCAAATGATATATCCGGTTGGGTGGTCCTTGACATGAAAACGTTTGAGAAGCACTGGTCTGGACCGTGGTGCATTATAGATGAAAGTGTTGCTTGGGGTTTTTAAATGTCAAACTTCATGTCTGCTTTGACTCCTCAGGTGTTTCAGGATGGAGCATTCGTGCCAGGTTGGGAGGGGAAGATTGTGGCCTGGGTGGAGGAGGACCACGGGGAGAGGCGCTAGAGCAGGCAGACCTACAAATCACCACTACAAACCTCAACCATGTCCAGGCCACACTGGACTGGGATTCCACTGAAAATTCGTATTCAACAGCAGAGAGTAGTTATTTACAATAAACAGGGACCAATGAACTGCCATTTCGATACAAACCCCATTTTTCTTTTCCACGGTTAATGTTTACTACGAACAAAATTACTTGACATTTTCGTACTTTATCAGAGGGACACATCAGTCACTTTGTTGCAGCTTATAGGCGTGAAGTGTAGTGCTTGATAACAGCACAAGACAGTGTTATGGGAGAGCTAGCAATAAGTGGTGTGAAAGTGTGAGAAAGGTACTGAACAAGAGCAGTCAGTAGGTGACAGTTCCTGGTAACGCTGTGAGCCATGCATGCACCTTTAAGCTGTAATAAGTACTTAATTACACTGTAGAATCCTGTGTTAATTTATCTCTGAGAGTGTACAAATGGGACCCAGTGTTAAATTAAGATTGAGGATTTTACTGTGGAGGATGTGGAGGACCTTAAAGTAAAGTGTTACTGACATTTATTCACTCGAGTTGTAGATTGCCAAACATTGATAATGTTGTTCTGCATCAATTTTGACATTTTAATAAACATGAAATATTGCATGAATATTGATTCTGTTAATAGTTCTTCAACAATTCAATTATGTGAATAAACACCATCTCAGTTTTAAGCAACCCCACCACCCAATAAAGCCCACATATTCATAAGAAACACACATATTTCACTGTAGTGGTCAGTTAATGTTCTGTGTTGAGAGCTAAAAGCACTACATCTGTTCAGCCCAACCCACACACAACACCAAGGAGCAGTATTGTTGGGGTAAAGCAGCATTTTATTAATAAGCTGTTTACTGCCTGTTAACAGAAGTTCAGAGGTCGGGGTTGGGTCTATGTTCATGACACATCACTTGAAAAGCATTTTCCAAAGCTTTACAGTAAATCACATTTCATGGTCCATTCACTTAAATGTACTCTTAGCTTCATCCCAGCAGCAGGACTAATCACTTCCTCGGTATGTTGCCCCACTTAGGCAGACAGTTTAAATCAGAGCGTTATATCCCTCGGATCATTTGAGGTTTTCATTGAACATCCACAGTCAAAGTTAGCCTACGTTTCTTTTTGTGGAAGGTGGCAGAAGCAGTGTCTTCGATTACTTTTTCTGGCAGCTCCACAAGGAGACGCTGCAGATCCTTCACTTCCAATAGTACGTCATCCTACAAACAAAATAGAAACCAATACACACAACTTTAAGACTAGCAAAATGCAAAACAGACCCATGATGAAGACCTGTTATGAAAGTCAAGAAAGTAAGTATACAAATTGAACTCCAAAGAGACAAACTATATTAAAAAAATACATAGTGGTGGAAGACAATGTAGAAATACTCCGTAGTAAAAGTCCTGTAAGTAGGAGTAAAAGTACAAAAGTATTGCCATCAAAATGTACCAAACGTAAAAGTACTCATACGTGTATATGTTTTCCCCAAAAAGCAGATTTACAAGCTCAAAATATATTGCATTGTGACGTGCTGGGACCTTACAGATCTGCTATTTTTGAATAGCTGAAGGCTGTATAAAATATGTTTTGTATCAATAATACAAATTTGCAAAGTAACTTGTAGCTAAAGTGGAGTAAACACAATATTTTCCTCTGAGATGTAGTAGAGTATACTATAACCATCAAAGTATCAAAAAATGGAAATACTCAAGTCAATTTAAAGTAAATGTACTTGTAAATGTAATGTTACTTTCCACCCCTGAAAAAAAAACTCCATTGAGAGAAGAATGTAATGAATTGCTCTACCTGGGAGATGGCGAGGTGACATTCTGACATGGAGCAAACATTTGGCAGCTCAACCATCAGCTCCACCCTGCGGCGACAGCCTTCAGAGTCAGTCTTCACGCTGAGATGGTACTCTAACTCTGATGGGGGGTGTGCTGTGATGGAGCTGGAGATCACCTCAATCAAATTCTTCTTTTTTTCTTCCACAGGCCCAGCAATGAGCTCAGCTGCCAGGCTGGACTCCTGCCCCTCCTCCTCACGCAGAGATGAAATCTGTTGTAGGAGGGAAGCAGGCGTCTGTGTGGCTGCAGAGAAATCAAAAAAAGGATCATGACGAGGACCACCGACCTTCCTGATGAATCTGGTAACAAATTATGGATTTTAAAGCTGCAATCCGGAACTTATTTTAAGGAATAAAATGTAATTTTAACCGATCTGTAAGGTAGAGTGTATTATTAAGTAGTAGAACGTAACTAGCACATCTGCAGTTGTTGGAGATGGTGTCCTTACGCTTCCACTGAAAAATGTACACCCCATGGTGTACAAAGTACTGCCTGAAGCTCATAAGCGCAATATCTCCCCTGGCCAAGCCGGGATGGCCTCTTGGCTGAGCTGAGAGACCCAGGTTCAAGGACCATGATGTAGTAGGCCATAACAACTACAGATTAGAGTGCATGGATGCCCTGTGAAATGGGGAGGCGCATCTATATAAGCAGCTAAAACAACTGACCGATACTTTACCATGGCATAACATCATCAAGCTACGACGGGTCTGGCTGCCATACCTGTGTCAGGTTGTGTGCTCCGGGGGGCAGACCATTTTGACGGCTGCCAAACCCCAAGGCGACGGTGCATATCGTCTAAGCTCCCCTTGGGGCTGCTGCCGGTGACTGTGTACTGTTGAGATAACTTGAGCCCATGCTGCTTCCGGGCGAAACCCAGCGCCAGCATGTATAGCTTGTCCATTGCTCCGTGTTCCTGACACTGGTCCAGCACCGCCGGGTTTAACGCCACGTCCAACACAGTGTACCAATCTATGCAAACATAAAAATGCATGAGCAACATTTCAGTGTATCCGCTGAGATGATGGGACCCTGACGCAATGTGGGCAACACAGCACCTCTGCTGCAGCCTGGAGGATTCAATTTGAGCTTGATGGAACACACGCGTTGTATTTCACCTTTGCGGTGAAGGACAGTAATGAAGAACATTTAATTGAGCACTGTCCTTTAGTATTTTTGAGTATCTGTACTTTACTTGAGTGTTTGTGGAGACTCCACTATATTATATTATAAGTCAAAGATTATACTTTTGACTCCACTACATTTCTAGGAAGGGAAAGGGTACTTTATGAATTCACCACTTAAGCCCTATTTCTTTTTGTAATTTGGAATACTTAAGTATTTTTAAAAGAAAGTACTCAAGTACTTTAACTCAAGTACAATGCATACAATTTGACAGAACAACTTTCACTTTGACTTTGTATTTTACCTTTTCCTTCTGTGATTCTTTCCAGTTTTCCTCCACACAGAGGCGTTGGTTTGCTGGGGTCCCGGGGTGCAGGAACACGTCTCCAGGCACATACATTGATGTGCAGTAACCTTTGCTTTGGTCCCTGCATGTGTTACAGGCACATGTATTTATGTGTCAAACTTTCACCATTGGGTAATCATGCACTGGCCACAGGACTCATACACACTGAGGATATGATTGACATAAAGGTCAGTGTTGTAATTTTGTGCACAATCAATGCCATGTGTATATGGGGGTTGATGGTGTGTGTGTGTGTGTGTGTGTGTGTGTGTGTGTGTGTGTGTGTGTGTGTGTGTGTGTGTGTGTGTGTGTGTGTGTGTGTGTGTGTGTGTGTGTGTGTGCGTGCGTGCGTGCGTGCGTGCGTGCGCATGTGTGTGAGAGAGAGAGAGAGAGAGAGAGAGAGAGAACTTATTCAGAGAGAGAGAGAGATGGAAAGTAAAATGCTTATACTCAAGCGGGTACAGGATAGGTGGGCACTAGGGACATCTGGGGACCTCAATGTCAAATTGGAGATTTTGTCCAAAATGTTATTAAACATTTTTTTTTTTTTAAATGTTCTCAATTAATGAGATGAACGACTGGATATACAGGCTTTGTAGCAATTTAGCAATTGTAGAAATATTAGACCTTAATTGTCGAATGTTTAAGCATGTTCTAATCATTTATACTTTACTTTACTTAAAAGCATTTTCCAAATATTACATTTTTCAACATTTTGGAAAAATAAATAGCCACGTAAAAGTCCAGTAATCAAAATGTACTTGAGTAAAAGTACAAAAGTATTGGCTTCAAAATATACCTAAAGTACCAAAAATAAATGTACTCATTATGCAGAATGTCCTGCTTCACAAGTTATCATATGTGTAAAATCGTTTTTTAAAATATTAAAAAAAAAATCAGATGCGACATGTTGTAAGCTTGTAGATCTGCTATTTTCAAATAGTCAAAGTTTAAATAGGGCATATATGTTTTGTAATAATAATCAAAATCTACAAAGTAACTAGTAACTCAAGTTTTCAAATAATTGTAGTGCAGTAAAAAGTACAATATTTATTGTCTCTGAGATGTAGTGGAGTAGAAGTAAAAGTAATGGAAATTGGAAATGCTCCAGTAAAGTAAAAGTACCTCAAAATTGTACTTATAAGTACAGTATTTGTGTAAATGTACTCAGTAACTTTCCACCACTGTCGACAGGCAAATATTGTACTTGTTAGGCTACTCCACTTAACATCTAGGAAACCGAATAGCATCATACCAACCATGAGTATTTGTGTGTGCAGACATGAATGGAGCTCAGGCTGGGACATGGACTCGGCTCCTTTCTTCATCTGTTGTTCAATAAACCTCTGGTAAGCGTTATGGTCATTTTGTGAAAGATCGTCCAACATGGACCAGAACTGGTTGACTTGCTGTAAAATATCCTCTGAACACCCCATGGACGACATGATTCTTCTATACACTATACACCTCACACAGCAGCACACACAAAAACAAACTTCAATAAATAAATAAGTTATATAGACCGTTGTGATGATCAGTAGAACAGCCAACAATTCCACACAAAGCAAGAAAATGGCAGAACACCATCTAAAAGGTGCTGAAAGAAAGCAACTCTCGTTGCAACTGTTGTTGGCAACAACAGTTGCAACACTGTTTCTATAGCAACAAAGCAACAACTTGTTGCTTTGTTGCTATAGAAACAGTGTTGCCAGGGTTTGCGAGAGAAATAAGCAACCAGGTCTAGGAAAACAAGCCCAAAAGAAGTGACTATTAGGCCACATCATGAGAACTTTAACTATCTATTTTCAAAAACTCTTGCAATAAAATGTGGAATATTTGGAATATTTTTTGGAAACATTCTAACACAAATGCTCCCCTGTGGCACAAAACCTTTTCATGAACATATTTGAGAACCACTGGATTAAATAATAATTACAATATTTGGAAGCAAGCCTAAATAAGCAAGTACACTTTAGAAACAAGCCCAAAAAACGCAACCCGCCCGCAACTAACCAATATTATTACAAGCAACTTTACAGAAAAATAAGCCCAAAGTCGCTTATAATAAGCAGACATGGCAACACTGTCTAGAAACCAAATTGGAGGATCGCATACGCCACCTAGCGGCCAGATGGCATCATGAGCTGGGTTTGAACGAAATGCGACAGACAGTTTTCTTTTTTTATGTATAATTTATTATCACAAATATAACGTAGACATTTTAAAAATCGCTCAAGCCCGTGTGGTACATTATTACAACATACATTTATAGTTAAAAAAAAAAAAAACAACAACCATGAATCAGCATCCACTTTCTGTTTCACTCATTTTCACCCTCAATAATTCTGCAGAGAGAGAGAGAGAGAGAGAGAGAGAGAGAGAGAGAGAGAGAGAGAGAGAGAGAGAGAGAGAGAGAACATAATTATTGTCATCAATATAACATACCTTTTAAACATTATTATGGAATAAAAAAATGTTGCGTATTTTTAAACAGTGGTGTAAAGTAACTAAGTACATTTACAAGTACTACTGTACTGTACAATTTTGAGGTGTTTTAACTTTTTTCCAATTTTCTGTATTTTTACTTCTACTCCACATCATATCAGAGGCAAATATTGTAGTTTTACTCCACTACAATTATATGAAAACATTAGTTTACTTTGTAGATTTTGATTATTATTACAAAACACACTAATCACTTAAGTTCAGCCATATATATTTCGGCCATTTGAAAATAGCCGATGTACAAGCTCACAATGCGTCTTGATGCAACCAGGGCCATTTTAATATATTTTATATTTTATACAACTTGTGAAATGGGATATTCTGCATAATGAGTAGTTTATACTTTTTATACTTTGGCTACATTTTGATACCAATACTTTTGTATTTCTACTCAAGTAAATTTTGAATTCCGGACTTTTACGTGTAACAGAGTATTTGCAGTACACTGCAGTATTGACACTTTTCGGAGATAATCGATTCATCAAAACACCCGTCCTTGGTTCTGGTGACTCACCCTGCCCTCCTAATACGCGAGGGGGTCGTGTTTTTTCGGAAAACCTTTTTCTTTTATTCTTAATCTTTTTTTTTGGAAAATGAAAAAAAAAACAAAAAAACAATAAAAAATGTTTTTAAAAAAAATGTAAAAAGCAATCGAAAAAACATGGCCCCTCGCGTATTAGGAGGGCAGGGTGAGTCACCAGAACCAAGGACGGGTGTTTTTGATGAATCTAACATGTTAAAAATGTTTGAAGTTATAATGGGTTTGTATAGGAAGGGGGGCGTGTCTGATAAAATTAATATCAAATATCTAAATACTGAATCAAGCAACTTAAAAATGGTCTGGGGGGCTCACAAAAGCCTGAGTAGACGATACAATTATTTTTTTATAGGGAAATGTAGTACTTTTTCCACCACTGTTTTCAATGCAAGTAGCTCATTTGACTAAATTTTGTTGCATAGGCTATCACTACACTAACTTCATGAAAAGATGTTATTATCAGTATATTTAACTTATCACGTTCCTAAACATGCTATGATCATTTAGGGAGAACCTTGTACACTTGTAAGTGTGTTGAGGCTATGCATGCTTGTTTGAGGGAGGTTCATTGGAACTGATGCTGCAAAATGCTCTTGCCTCTTACACTCACTAGATTCGTACTGTTTCACAGTCAGGTATAGGAACAGTTGTATTTGGTGCATGTTGAATTCGGATCAGTTTGTTAAACGATAGTTTGGACTAAATGTAATTGTAATAGTTGTATACTATACTATAAGCTCCGAAGCATACTGATACTCATTTAAGGATATATTATATTGTATGTTAATCACTATCCTTGCCTATATATAAATGTGATTATATAAGCTAATACAGTGGTGTAAATGCATTTTGATTCTGTAGAAAAAAAGAGGGGGACAGGCATTGATGATGATGATACCTCACTTGCACTTAAAAGTCTTCATGTTTCACTACTAGATTGAGTTATATCAAGACCCACTCATGTGACCATGTTTATTCCTGTAATCTGCAAACAACGCAGATCAAGGACTCAGAGACACACCGGTTACACTTACCTCTATCATATCATAGATCCAGCCCAGGAATTCAGCCACTTTGGTGTAAACTCCAGGATGATTGGGCTCAGCGCATCCTGTCCCCCAACTGACGACACCCAGCAACCTCCATACATTGTCATCCTGGCACACCAGGGGCCCCCCGCTGTCCCCCTGGAGTGGGAGCAACGGAGAGTACTGTCTTTTACGGATGGATTTCTACATTGCTGGTAAATGTTAAACATACAAAGACCTAAGTTTCACAAAGAAACATTCCCATGTGGATCTCGAGATCCGAGATCTCGAGATCCACATGGGAACGACATGGCTCCCATGTGGATCTGTGACTTCAGTCATCTATGATGTATGATGTATGATGTCTGACATGACGTATGGAAAAGTTTCATATCAGCAGTGACTCGGGAGGTAGAGCGGCTGTTCGGGAAATAGAAGGTTCTAGGTTTGATCCCTGGCTGGCTCCCCCCTTTGTTACTGTCAAAGTGTCCTTGAGCAAGACACTGAACCCCTAACTGGTCCTGATGAGCAGGTTGGTGCCTTGCATGGTTTCCTCTGCTCTGAATG
>NC_139945.1:41681003-41786003 GCF_963454915.1 Gymnoscopelus microlampas | reverse complement strand
GATGTGTAAGTTAGCGAATGGGTGCCAGCTCCAAGTCAGTTTTTAAGTGTTGAAGGCTATGGGGAAGTGGTGTGTGATTCTGTCAGCAGAATAGACCAACCTCAGATAGCCCAGCTGGCGGCACACTAATGTTCCCAGGGAAGAGTTCCATCTTTCATAGCACACAGGCAGCCAGGTGGGCACTTTCTCCAGCTGGATCTCCAAGAGGGAGTTCTCTGAACTGATTCTGTAAAACACTGAACCTGATTGATTGTAAATCCCTCCAGAGACAAGTCCATTCACCACTAATGAACTAGCCTCTTGTTTAAGTGGGAAGTGTAACGTAGAGAAAAACATGATTATACTAATGTAGTCAATACAAGCAGATCATTATGTGCAATGTTTTGATGTCAGTCCAAAGATATGTGTCTGAATAATACAATTTGCATTGTTCCATTTAACAACTTGAACCCTATCATCTCTATTCTGAGGAGAACATTATCAGAAAATCTACAAGCTACTAGCTCACGTGATGCATATCAAGCAGCTATTTTTGGCAAGGAGATATGTAGAAGGAAAAAGAGCCAACCAAGTACAGAGCGGACAACGGTCAACTCAGTAGTTTACTAAGTATAGAGGGTTTAAGTGGTTAAAGTGGTTAAGATGTGAACTATACGAATCACCAGGATAAATAGCTCATTAAATAATTTAGCCATGTTTGGTCATGTATATAACAATAAAACACACGCCACAGCTCAACACTAAAAAGATGAGGTAACACAGACCTTTCCTGGGATCAGTGACAGAGATGTCCTCAGTTACATTGCAGAAGGCTGTCTCCTTGGTGTCCCCTAGCCCTGCTGGGCTCTGGGAAGGGTACGGTCGCAGCAGAAGTTTAACTAAATGTTGGAATGGATCCGAAAGTTTGTCAGCCACCCAGACAGACAGAAGGACACATCGGATTAATTCACTATCTGAGAAAATAGGACTACGGACAAATTCTGTACTTGAATCCATAATAATACATATGAATAATGGAACACGCACACTAACAAATTAAATTACTCAAGTACATTAAAGTAGAGAAATCAACTTGTTTCTTTCCACCTCTGATTCCCAATTGGTGATTTGTCCTTTAGCAGAATACCTTACCTAGAAACCAGACCCCCACAGCTAAACCTCCCAGGAGACCAACTGCACACACTGCTGCCAGGACTCTCACCAGCCTATGAGCTGATAGCACAGAAAGAAATTAACACTATGCAATTCAATACTTGAGCAAATCGGTTTGTGTGCAAGAGAGGACTGTCACACTTCCTTTAGCCTGGGAAAAACAGTTGTATTAGCAAGCTAAAACAACCGATAGACAGTAGATTAGCTAGCTAATGCCTTACAATTCCTGTGATTGTGTACACTTTAATATCCATATTATTTTCAATGATGGGGCTTACAGTACCATGTTTTGTAGAATGAATCCCTTTTAGCCAAGTATGACAGCCATGGACTCCCCTGCCTTCCCCTCCTGTAGTCTTCTCTGTGCGAAACTGGTGACTGACAGCTACAGGGTTCTCGATCACTGAGAATGTGTCTCCATCAGGACTCTGCAATGAGTGTAGTGCGCATATCATATCTCGCTTTGGCATCATTCCAAATGAGTTACGTTCTTAGTTAAGTTCCGTCAGGTTTGCCCACTTGCAACAGGTCTTTTTTCATCACATTTTCCTCAACTACCGCAAACACATCAGGCACAATTAGATTGAATTTGGAGTACTTTCAAGTGAGATAGGCTATGTCACGACATAACAGTACAGATTTACGGAGCCAGAATGTGTGTGCAATTTATAAAGATACGTTACATCTCCTGCTGTTTGATGTATAAAGTGTAATCCTAAATAACCTGCATGTTGTATTTTATTTCCATAATGACAATTTCTAATTGTGCTATACATCTCTTTGCATCTCTTACCATTAGTAATTGCAATGTACAGTCCTTATAATAAAGTTATCCATGTGTGTGCAATTTTACAGTTACAAAGTCTCTAAATGCCATCTAGGGCTTCCTATAGTTGCTAATATTACACTATAATTACAGCGGTTTGTTACACAGCAATGGTGATTACTCATTTAAACCAACTATACATAACATTTACATCATAGGAACAAAATGTTTAAAAATGGATGCAGCAGCATAGGTGTATTCTGCTAAAACAAACATGCTCTATGCAGCTCTGAACCTCATGTGAAAACAACATCTGTTAGCCGAGATGCAGAGGGTGCCATGACAGGTAAAAGTGGAACAAGTATTGTCATCTGTAGGGCATGACTTAATACTTTATGAAAGCAATAGCAATACATGAAGATGTTGAGTTCAGAACGTGGTCTGAAGTCTTACCATGATTTCCTCGCGTACAGCCCAAAAGAAAATGTGTCTCTTTAGTGTTCATCTGTAGGCCTGTGTTAGAGGTAGGTCTGGTCCGCTCACAGCTGATGGACCGTTTGCCATTTAACAGAATGCAACTCTGAATTTCCCCTCACAAAGAGACAATGAGGTCAGCAGTGGTGCAGAGAATGAGGCTGTTGTTTGTCCAAGGGGGGCATGGGGGCCTATGGAGGCAGACTGAACCAGGTCTTTGTAAGGGGGGGCAGGGGTGTGGGGGGTGCATCTCCAGAGATACCTTCAACCTGGCTATTGATACGACAGCAGGTTGCTAGGTAACGTTTTTAGCTGTGCCAAAAGAGCATCCATTTCACCAAAGAACTTATTAGCTGACAAGTTGTAGGTTCTTCTGAGCAAAGGTCATAATTGCAGATTGTTGAAAAGTCTCATGTCAATCCCACGCATTTGGAATCCAAAGGAATCGTCTCTCAGCAAGGCACTCTGGAAGAAAATTAAGCCTGTGCTGTCTATCTGATGACAAATGGGTATTTTTCTTTTTTCCTCTTTCCGACACTAAAGTACACTTTCACAATGTTCTGGATGATAATTCTTTTTTTCAAATTATCATTTAAAAATGCGTAGGCCCACTGAAAAGAAAAGGAACGTTTGAATGAAGAAAGAAATACATTATTACTTAGATAAAGCTATGACATGTAAATAATGAGGACATAGTTTGATTTCACAGGGATAAATGATGGCCCAGACCTTGCTTTAAAAAGGTTCTTAACTAGCCTACAGTGCAAAATGTAATTTATTTATATATATTTTTTTAAATAATATTGTCTCCGCTAGAGTTTGAGTTAGCTTAAGTGTATAGCCTACATACAGTATCTCCCATATGCCTGGTATGGGATTAGGCAGAGACCAGGTGAAGGGGATAACTGCCAGTGGGAACATTCCTTCTTGTCTTGACTGTCAAGGGTGCATCCCAGAAATGAACACATCTATTTGGCCCATCTACTCACTGTCATATGGAATGATCTTTGAAGATAAATGCAGTGCAATGTTCACAGAAACAGTGGCATAAATTGTCTGTCACAGAAAAGCAGCATGAAAGTATTTTCACTTCTGATAGAGGTCTAGAGTCTGGTAGTACATGTCGTGATTGGAAAGGCAGTTAATATAGCATGATGGTTATTTATTTCCTGTTTTGGATGAGTATATATTATGCCTTTTTTATTTGGATGACATGGTAAAGTATGACCCTTGTCATGTTTTGATGACATAATATCAAGGCTATTTTAAATTCTTTGGACGACATAGTGTACCATGGTATGACCTTTTTTCTACATATTTGGCAACATATAGCATAGTATGATTTGAGCCTGGGCTGGCTGCGGCAGGACTGATTATATTCGCTCAGTTGACCCCCGTAGCACCCCCTCAATACACTAACATTTAAAGATTATAGTTACAACAATATATAAACAAGAATAGTTGCCCACTAATATTTAGGGACTTGGCAAAATATCCTATGCATTTCCTATGAGTTGAGTTTGATTTCACAACCTTGAAGACGTTGAGTAAACGTCTCATCCACTTGTTTTCTGCATGCACATTTTGAAAAATGTGCATTTTGTGAAATCTTAGCATTATTTAGATGGAGGCTACAAATATACCTGCTGGCTTTTCTGACTGTACTTGCATAACATATTATTTGCCATTTTCTTTTTTTTTGTCATTTCATATTTTATATTATGCAAAAATAGATTTTTAAACAAATTCGAAAAACTGAGTGACAGCCTACCCTTAACAAGAATAGTTGCCTAATATCAAGAGGACCAATGTTGGTCTGTATCATGCCTGGTTAGATGTCTCCCTCTTCTGGTGAAAAAGTGTTGATTTTGGATGTACTTGTTTCGACAACGGGTACAGTATGATCATTAAAAATTAGTCATGTCGTGTAACTAATATTTCCAAATGTCCAATTTGTTACTTGACAACACAATGAAAGCATTTAAGGAAGATTAATGAATAAAAATAAATTAGAAAAATATACCTAAAACAGTAACATTGTGTTTCCTTTATTTGCAAACATACTGTACTGTGTGGTCATCTGACAAGCAAGGCACACAAATGAATCTTGCCTGTCTCTGAATGCAGTGTTTCTGGGGGAGAAGGTATGGCTTATCTGAGCCTTATCAGATGTCCTTTGAATGGGTCTACAAACCAACCTCCCCTCTTGTTTCCTGCATGATTTAATGTGCTGTCTAAATAATCGTATCCACCGTGTAGGAGGTCTGTACATCAAAAGAAAAAACGATGAAACATGTCAGTATCATGGTCAGTATCATGTGCCTGACATACATAATAATATACATTATCTAAAATATCAATTATTTGGATTATTAGGTAGCTTTTCACTGCAGAAACACACAGACACAACACTCAAAATGATGTGACTAAATATATATTGCCAGCAACTGACATGTTTTCCCCCTCACATTTATCGTTTGACCAAGTAGATAAATAAGCAAAAAATAATTTCCAATTCCTTGACATTGCGAGGGACCAATTAACACTGATTTCCCTCGATTCATCTATGACATAAACAACCAATGGTCTGAGGCTTGATTGTAGTGCCTGGCTCCATCTGAGTTTGGATCTAGATTTGTCACTCAGCTCTGAGGGGTTGAACTCACCATCTTTCATGTGGTGAGATTTGATCAGCTTTTCTTTAATCTCAGTCATTAGCATTGTGTGATAATTGTGTCCAAGCCTAGAACATCAGACATCGGTCACAGTCTCTCATCCTGCTTTTAAAAGTATCCTCTTTCTTTCTTTCTTTTGTATGGACAGCACTGTACATCCCACCAGAAAGGCTTGATGCCTTCATATCTTTATTAGTTGACAAGTCTGCACATAGTTAAGACACAAGTTTAGAATTCAAAACCCATAACTTAAAGGTGAATTTTCACAGCCATTTTCTCAAGGTAAGCTCAAAGCTCTTGAGGAACAAGTAGACAGTTCCAGTGGTAGAGTCTATTCCTTCTTGCCAGGCTCAATTAGCAAAAGGAGAGAGTCAATATAGGACCAAATTCTGTCATATAATTGCAGTTTGCCTTCTAAAATGATAGGATCTTCTGAGGAATAGCCTACTACAACACGGTGTAAGTTCATCTAATGTAATCCCTGCACACCTGGAACTGCAGTTAAACAAGTGTATTTATTGTTAGTATTTTAATTAATTAATAATTACATATTTGTATTCGCATAGAGATAATTTGTGAAGAAGTGATGAAACAAATACAAAAAAGAGCATGCACAATTGTAACTGGAATTCTATAAAATTAGCTGAAAACTGTATCAGTAAAAAATGACAGTATCATGGTCAGTATCATGTCAGTAAGCTATCATGTCAGTATCATGGTCAGTATCATGTTAGCAGGCCTATCATGGTCAGTATCATGGCCAGTATCATGGTCAGTATAATGGTCAGTATCATGGTCAGTATCATGCCAGTATCATGGTCGGTATCATGGTCAGTATCATGGTCAGTATCATGGTCAGTATCATGTCAGACAGTATCATGGCCAGTATCATGGTCAGTATCACGGTCAGTATCATGGTCAGTATCATGGTCAGTATCATGTCAGTATCATGGTCAGTATCATGGTCGGTATCATGTCAGTATCATGCCAGTATCATGGTCAGTACCATGGTCAGTATCATGTCAGTATCATGTCAGTATCATGGTCAGTATCATGGTCGGTATCATGTCAGTATCATGCCAGTATCATGGTCAGCACCATGGTCAGTATCATGGTCGGTATCATGTCAGTATCATGTCAGTATCATGTCAGTATCATGGTCAGTATCATGCCAGTATCATGGTCAGTATCATGGTCAGTATCATCTCAGTATCATCTCAGTATCATGTCAGTATCATGGTCAGTATCATGTCAGTATCATCTCAGTATCATCATGGTCAGTATCATGTCAGTATCATGGTCAGTATCATGTCAGTATCATGGTCATGGTGTTTCTGTGATAGATACTAATTTGTTATGTTATTTTTGTTACATTTGACAAATCCCCTTCTCCATCTACATTATCTTAAAAAGTGGTCCTTTTATTGAAGCCATAACCTTTGTTGTCAGTAGTGTGTGTAGATTTCCAATGTATTATCCGCCTGAAATGTTTTGAAAGATGAACTGAAACCTTGAAATATTGTGTTCTATTTGCGTATTATCCATGCTGTTCATTCCTGCACCAGGAGTTCTTGGGCTATTTTAAATGCAATAAATATATGCTTGCTTTGGTAAACAGACTCATCATTTAATTCTAGTCTGCTTCCCAGGAGGGGACCCATCTGTCCTTTGTCCACTCATTAATTTGCCTTTCTGTACAAGATTAGTTGAACTTAACTGCCAAGTAGGAGGTTCATACAAGGACATCTGAATATAATACATATAGTAAAACTACCACCGGAGAACAGTAGGGTCCATTCTTTTGAAATAAGGAAATCGGTTTTAGAATAGGCTATTAGACTCTTATTATGTCTGTTGTTAATGCATGTTTCTAACAATATGATATGCACCACATGGAACAGAAAGTCCCACAAAACTGAAAGTATAAAAAAATCTCTGTTTGCCGCTGCCTTTTATTGAGATTTCTTTAATCATTCTGTACAGTAATTTTACTCTCTTATTTTTCTGTTTTCTTTTTTACCTCTTTTTGTTTGAATTATATAATCAGATGTCCTTTTATACTGTGTTTATTTAATTGTGTCTTGATGTTTTAATGCTTAATGTTTGAATTTCTTGCCGTTGAAATGTGTTATGTAAAACAAAGGTAACTTGCCTTGCCTTGCCTTGCCTTACAACAATTAGCATAGAGGCAGTGGTGGAAAAAGTACTCAAATGTTTTACTTATGTAAAAGTACCAATACTGCAATGTAAAAGTACTCTGTTACAAGTAAAAGTCCGGAATTCAGAACTTACTTGAGTTAAAGTACAAAAGTATTGGTATCAAAATGTACTTCAAGTACCAAAAGTAAAAGTACTAAATTTTTTGAAAATAGCCGATCTACAAGCTCACAACGCGTCGCGATGTAGTGGAGTAAAAGTACAATATTTGCCTCTGAGATGTAGTGGAGTAGAATTAAAGGATAGACAATTGGAAATACTCCAGTAAAGTAAAAGTACCTCAGAATTGTACTTAAGTACAGTACTTAAGTAAATGTACTTTAGTAGTTACTTTACACCACCGCATAGAGGAATATTGTGTCTTCTAATACACTCGGTCTTGACTTCACTGTCAAGTTAAGAATTCTTGTTTCCCATTGCAAAAGCCTCATGACCCTTCTAGATACCATTATTTTGAGGGCTCTATAAAACCTCTCCTATACACTGTTTTGCATTGTAATTAATAACAAGGTTAGGGTAAAACCTCATAAGACAATAACCTGTGCAGTGGATGCATGAAGATTACAGAAACATTCCGGCTCTGGGAAGAGAATACTCTTCATAAATACTTTTACTTACAAATACATACTTCAGAATTGTGAGGACCAGTGGACTGGACATTGTACTCCCCAGTACTGGCGTCAAAGTTTAGATACTCCTAGTCAATATTACTCTACTTTCTACTACAAGTAAAAGTTGCTCAGTCAAATTTGTATTTGTATTTTGTGTTCAAAAGAACAAATTACAAAAAATATAAATAATAACATATAATAAATATAAATATAATAAATAACAGATCTAAAACCTCACAATGAGATAGTGGAGTCAAAAGTACAATATTTGGTATGTGAAATGTAGTGGAGTGAAAGTATCCAATGACACAAATAATACTAAAGTAAAGTACAGAGGAAATGTACTTTGTCACTTGTCCACTATACTGCTGGTAAGACAGCAATAAACATATCAGATGAGTTGTTCTCACTCCTTGGAATGAAACACGTCGGCTCCAAGCTGACCAGTGGTGAAAGCATCCTATTCTTAGTGGTTCTCAAACCTTTTCATGTCAAGGACCCCGAGATTAATATGTATTTGGCCACGGAACCGCATCTGAAAACATTTTGTGCCAGGAAGTGGAACTCTTTAACTGCCAGAGTATATACAACTAAATAAGGCCCAGACTGCCAGCGATTCTTACCTTTTCAAGTAGTCACAGAATATTTATCTCCAGTATGATCGATCCCCTGATGGTTGCCAATCACGAAGGTTTTCACTGTGCTTCTGGAAAAAAATATGGAATATGGAACCGAGATACAGGATTTTTAAGTAATAAGTTAACCAGGAAGTGAATGGAGCAGTACATCTTTGGATCACGTTATCTCCTGGTTCTGTGTGAGAAAAAAAAAAAAAGAATTCAAAAAATTTTCGTTGGCAATGTGGGCAACGGTAGAATTTGACGAGTTAACTCGTCCATGGCAGTCAATGAGTTAAGGTATTCCAAATATTTCTATTTTGCTAGATTCTTTGAAAATATGTGCAACGTGTTGTGAGCTTGTAGATTGGCTATTTGGCTATATCCGAAGTATATGGGTTTAAAGGGTTTAAAGTGGTTAAACTGATTTAGATGTTATATTACCTAATTTTGCGGGGGACCCCCTGGTTCCCCGGGCCCCACTTTGAGAATCACTGATCTAGATGACACAACAGACAACACCACAGTATTCTGCTCCCAGGTCCAGAATGGCATTGCCATTTGTCAATGTTTGGTTATCTTAATTTATCACCTGTACAGGTGATTAGCTGATTAGCTAATGATTGTGTTATAATATGATGATCTGCAAGGCAAAATATTGATCAGATGACACATACATGGTCTTTCAAGGTATTTATTATGAGTTTGGATGATACATTATGTCCACCGTATATGATATGTTTTAAAAATATAATATATACAACTATAAAAACTGACATGTACAATACACTCTCTGTGTGTGTGTGTGTGTGTGTGTGTGTGTGTGTGTGTGTGTGTGTGTGTGTGTGTGTGTGTGTGTGTGTGTGTGTGTGTGTGTGTGTGTGTGTGTGTGTGTGTGTGTGTGTGTGTGTGTGTGTGCGCGCGTGTGTGTGCGTGCGCGTGCGCGTGTGTGTGTTTGTGTGTGTGGTAGTCCCATGGTTCATTGAGGAGCACAGGGCTTGTTGTGAGCCTCTGGTACTCGTTCATACTTCTGCCTTTCAGGCCAGGCTTTGATTTATTTTCTCAGCACTTCTGTACCATGCATTGAACATTCCGAGTATACAAATCCGTTGGTTGGACATGATGGATTGCACATCTCTGTGCAATGGGTCATATTATATTGCCTGGCTGTTCTGCACCGTATGCTAGATCCATGACAGCAGGTGCTGCCTCTCTTCCTCGGCCTCAGCTGAGGGTTCAAGATGGATGGCAGCCACCGCACTCGTCCTGCTGTTGCTCCTCCCAACCCACACCCTGTCCGGAGCCAGTACACTTCTGTGCATGAGGGGTTGGTGGTGGGCCCTGTGGAACTTCCATTACTGTCTCTCTGGGATGACAATAATGCCTCCGCTTTCTCCTCCTCCCTCTCTTCCCGGGTAACTTGGGTGGAGGCGGCTCCAAGCTGATGTCCACATCGATCCTTGGTGCACGAAGGGCTCTTTTTCTTGATGAAAATCCCCGGGGATTTTCACCAAGACCTCATCGAGATATAAACTATTACGGAGACACTTTTGCCAAGCAGAAAACTCTCTGTAGTGTGGGAAGCGGTTAGTTATGAATTCATAGATTCCCTTCAGGGTGCGGTGTAAGAATAAGGTGGCTTTACCAGACTGTTCTTTGGCTTCTGGATTGAACCCCCCACGGCTGAGCTCTGGTCCTGACGGGCAGTAGCCTGTGTCTCCGCTTCGATGGAGCTCTTCTCCTTGGTGGTGTAATCCCCATACGCTTCCATTGCTTTGTCCAATCGTTGTTTCGTCCTCATGGAGAGGTGATGGAAGCAGTATCCCTGGCGCTGTGACTCCTTGGAGCAGCCCTTGCGGGAGCACAGGGGTCTCCACTGCTTGCCATTGAACTTCTTGCGCAAGCCCTGCATGGCCATGCACACCACGTCGCCCTTCTTATACTTCGGCTTTGCGGCCACCAGTGGCGTGCGCAGACGCCGGGAGGAAGACAACGGGCCTGGACCCAAGCCTCCTCTGGCTCCTAAGGAGCTGCCTTCTCCCAAGGAGCTGCCTACTCCACCGCCATCCGAGACGGAAGGTTCTGCTCTGGGGAAGGTGGTGTTAGTGCTGGTGGAAGAGGACATGGTTGGCAGAGGATAGAGCTGGATGGTTGGGAGAGGACGGAGCTGGAGTGCCATCTGCATTATTGTCTGATCACCGTTCTCTGAACTGCTGATGTCATTTCCTGTGGACCCTTGGCTTGTGACCCCACCAGTCAGCGGAAGTGCGGGATGGAGTGGGGTGGGGGGCGTGATGGAGACACGGTTGCTATGGTTACTGGAGATGTACATCTCAGGCAGAGCTATGAAGGTGGAGGTCTTTCTGCTGGAGCTGCTGCTTCTGTGGTCATTGTGGCCGTCTCTGCCCACAGCTGGTGACACCAACGTCCTCGGGCCATCATCTCTGTGAAGACCGTCCACATCCAGAGTGGCCCGTGTCCTGATAGGATCCTCTCTAGGGGACTCTGAGTTTGAAGAAGATGTGGTGCAGGAGCAGGATGAGGATGATGATGATGATGATGAGATGTGGTCTTTGTTATCTAGAGACCTGCTCCTGACTTGGCGCACCACTCGTGGGAGCGCAGCGTTCTCCACTGCTTCCCATTGAATTTCTTGCAGATGCCAGTGTGCAGGAGCACCACATCGCCCTTCTTGATGGGCTGGTGTGGATTCTTTATTAACTTCATATTTTCTCCTTTTCTTCCTTCTCAAGTCTTCCGCACACTCTGAGTTTTTTTACACTCAGGGCTTTGACACCGCAGCGTTCTGTGGATTCATCTATAGGATCACACTTTCTGATTGCCTGCGAGTTTGGCCTTTCTTCCTGCTCCTGCAGAAACGATAGAAACTTCGACCCCACCATCACAGGTGTGATCCGCAATTTACTCCTATAAGTCATCTCCTCGACCCTGGTAGTTCCCTCTGTCTTGTGCCAGGAAGGTGTATTCTTCATTGGAAATTAACAAAGATGATCTGCCATCACCAGAAATGACTGCATAGGAGTAGACGTAACAGGAAGAAAGAAAGGCCTAGCTTTCTCAAGAAGTGTGATATTCTGAGGTGCCAAAGTTCAATTAGTCTAATTCAATTAACTAATGTGACTATGACGGGCTCCCCGGCCCCTCTAGTGGTTGTGGCCCTAAGCAACCGCATAGACTGTCTATGCCCTGATTATTACTATTATTATATACTTTTATTATGCTATGTCATAACACTTATGGCTGCATCAGATCATGCAACGTTTTTTTTTTTTATTTCAATACTTTTTCTTAGAACACATTTCAGCCAAACAAACGAGGTCCACTGTCTGTGCACCACACACACTGCACTGTGAATAACCAAACCTGTCATAGTTAGGGTACAGTGTCTTTATTGATGGTCATCACACATTAAATCTAAAGTTGTACTCAATAGTCAAGAAGGGTATGTATGTGCCATTCACTCATAGAGGTACAAGCAGTGAAATGATGGTGTGACATATGTAATAATATACACAACAAGATAATAATAATAATAATAGGACTGTAATGAAATAAAATGAAATAATAAATCAGAAAACAAGATGGCCGCAACAGGGAAAGTGCAATGGTAGGGAATGTGCAATTAGAGGGGGAGACGTAAAAGTCATACCACTCATTAGAATGGTACAAAAACAGGAGTAAAGATAAGGACAACATTGGTCCCAAAATGTGTTTGTTTATTTTGGAAGAGTATAATAACATATTAGAACCTGATGAAGATAATAGTAATGAAATGTTGTTACATGGCATCATAAATACATTTTGTTTTGATTGCAAAACAAAGTTGCAGACATTTCTTCTGTTTTGTTTTGTCAGACCAAGCTTTTTATGTCTTGCACCTGTGCTGGATGTGCACAAGAAATTAAGTCTTCAAAACACTTGATAACAGAAATAAATACAAATTATTCTGATTCATGTGACAGGGGGTTATTGGGATAGGGTGTCATCATGCCCTCCTGTGATTTCTATAAGTGACTGTATTCACAGCATGCGTGCCACCAGATGAACCAAATCCACCATCGCGCTCCACCACAGACATCTAAGAGGAACCTTTCCAGATTGCCTACCCCTACCAGAATTAGGTACCCGTGTTAAATACCATGACGTGAAACTAAAACAAACACTCACGGACATGCAGACACACACACACACACACACACACACACACACACACACACACACACACACACACACACACACACACACACACACACACACACACACACACACACATACGCACAAACTCTCACGCACACACATGCGCATGAATGCACAACAACAATGTACAAAATGTGTGTCTTGATTTGGTTACATCCCTAGTTAAATCCCAGACTTTGAAGCAGGGATCATGGTGTGTCTGGTACTGTTCAGGCACACGTCTCTGTTGTGTGAGGACTGAGGACCACAGTCAATTCTAGGTCAGCTTGTTCGCTGCTCATGAACTGGCTCACCAGGTACACATACTGAAAAATAAAAACAATAAAAACATCCACTGCGTTCAATTAGCTGAGGTGTAGATCCACAAGTGCCATGTTTCGAGCTTGTGGATCTGCTACTTTTGATACGTTTGCGTGATGCTCAGTGGGTTAATTTATGAAAAAACACAAAAGGTTAGAACATGGAGATGAGAGGTTTCTGCCCAATAGCAACGATATGCATACTTCCACAGATATGAAGATTGGTCAGTCAGTCAGTGTTCTGCCCCCACATGTTTATTTTCTATGACACCCAGTGGTGAAATGTTGTATTGCATTTAGTG
Source organism: Gymnoscopelus microlampas (assembly GCF_963454915.1). Taxonomy (NCBI): domain Eukaryota; kingdom Metazoa; phylum Chordata; class Actinopteri; order Myctophiformes; family Myctophidae; genus Gymnoscopelus; species Gymnoscopelus microlampas. The sequence goes on along the minus strand of NC_139945.1, from coordinate 41,772,672 downwards.
CTTTGCCTTTTGTGTAAGTTCTTTTTGGCCCTCCTGTCTTGCCATAGCTAGCTCAGAGTGTGTGTGTTTCAGGCACATGTCAAACAATATGAGAGCACAAACAATACAAGCTGCAGTCTCTAAGCTCACTGCCTGTACTTTGTAGGCTTTGGAGGTCTAATCCTGTAAGTTTCCTTTGAAAATAATATGCAAATGTATACTTTGATTTATTATTAGTGGATTTCCAGTTTAAGACTGCTTTAATGTGATTTTCATGTTTATTGTTGGAAGCTAATTACTAGAAGCATACACTATATCTATACATGCATGTATATCACTAACAATGTATGCTGAATGTAAGTTGTATTTTTATGTTTTATGTTCACAGTTTTACAAATATATTGGATCCTTCACTAAAAGGACTAAACTGCACTCCAGTCTCCTGGGTCTGTCTTTTTCATGGATTAATATAATGTTAGCTATCTGCTAAGCTGACCAACAAAAAGCAAGAGCAGAATAGTAAAAAGGATTAACATTCAGTCTGCTTTCAACAGAAAGTGAGCCATTAACACTGCAGACCAGAAAGGCATCTCATCTTAGATACAACAATCTATCATGGATGAACAAAAACATAAACCAGACAATCGAGAAGCACATTCTCAACACTCCAGCCGTTCCAGTCGCTCTGGCAGCTCTAGCCATGCCTCATCACACAGTTCTGCTGCTATCAGAGCAAGAGCCAAAGCGGAAGCTGCAAGAGTCAAGGCTACTTTTGCTCAAAGAGAAGCAGACATGCTAATCCAGCAGGCACGGATACAAGCTGAAGAATCAAAGAAAAGAGCAGAGTTTGAAGCGGAACAGCAATGTAGAGCAATTGAATTACAGGCTAACCTTGATGCGCTGAAGGTTCAGGGTGATGTTGAAGCAGCATGCGCAGAGGCTGAAATCTTAGAAGCTTATGAGGGAGAGTGTGGAGAACCCACAAAGCAAAATGTGACAAGATTGGCTTCATATCCTTCACAGCAACGCACTAGTGAATATGTGCAACAACATTCTGTGGACCATGGTCAGCAACAACTCCAACACCAGAAGCAAGAACCTGTTTCTTCACCAGAGCACCAGCAGAACATGGACAACGGTGATACGGATAATTGCGGTATGGAGATAAGCCGTTGTGAAGAAATCAGTGACTCGTTGCACGAATTGCCAGCTGAGCGCCAGAGCAAGCCCAAAGCCTACAGCCAGCAAAACCCTGTGAGCCCTTTGAACGTAAGGCGTCGCACCCAGCAGCTCCACTTCGCACCTTCTCAAGGTGCAACCAACTTCACACCTTCTCAGGGTGCAACCAACTTTGCACCTTCTCAAGGTGCAACCAACTTCACACATTCTCAAGGTGCAACCAACTTCATGCCCTCTAGATTGCCCTCACATGATCAATCAGGAGCGTCAGACTTAGCCAAATACCTTATTCGCAAAGAAATGGTTAGCTCTGGACTCTTGAAGTTTGACGATAGACCAGAGAACTACTGGGCATGGAAGGCTTCCTTTATCAACTCCATTAGTGACTTGAACCTCAGCTCCAGAGAGGAGCTAGATTTACTGTCCAAGTGGCTGGGACCAAAGTCTGCAGAGCTGGCCAAACGAATCCGTTCAGTCCACATCAATGACGTCACAGAAGGGCTCCTAATGGTGTGGAAGAGGCTGGAGGAATGTTACGGATCAGCTGAAATGATTGAAAATGCCTTGTTGATGAGGTTAGAGGAGTTTCCAAAGATTTCAAATAAGGATAACGAAAAGCTGCAGGAACTAGGAGACCTATTGCTAGAGCTCGAGGCAGCCAGAAAAGATGGATTCTTACCTGGACTCTCTTACCTCAACACACCCCGGGGAGTCAATCCCATCGCACAGAAGCTCCCTTATAACCTTGTGGAGAAATGGATCTCAATTGGCTCGAGGTATAAGGAAGACTTTCGGGTTCAATATCCTCCTTTTCACATCTTTGTACAGTTCATCCAAGACCAAGCAAGGATACGAAATGACCCCAGCTTTGCTGAACTTACCATGGGTGGTTCAAACAGGACAGATAAAACAGAGAAACAATCTGTCTTCACCAGGAAAACTGAGGTTTCCACAGACGGTGCAGACAAACAAAACAAGGACGAGAAAAGGGTTGAGGATCCAGACAGAATGTGTCCTTTACATAATAAGCCCCATCCTCTAAGAAAATGCCATGGCTTCCGCAGCAAGACCTTAGAGGAGCGGAAAGCTTACCTCAAAGAGAAACATATCTGTTTCAAGTGTTGCGCCTCAACAAGTCACATTGCCAAGGACTGTGATAAAAATGTACTGTGCAAAGAATGCAACAGTAACGGACACCCAACTGCACTACACCCAGGGCCAGCAGTATGGAATACAGTGAGTTCTGTCACCAGCGAAGATCAAGGCGGGGAGCAACAGGAGGATGAGAGTCCAGAGGTCATGTCGAATCGCACAGAGGTTTGCGGGAATTCAGTTGGCTCCCGATCATGCTCCAAAATATGCTTGATCAGGGTATACCCTGCAGGCCAAAGAGGGAAAGCTGTTAAAGCATATGCTGTCCTCGATGAACAGAGTAATAGGTCGCTGGCCAAGACTGAGCTATTTGACCTGTTTGGCATTGGATCAGGTGTCGCTCCTTACACCCTTAAAACATGCGCAGGGGTCATGGAGACAGCAGGAAGACGCGCAAGCAATCTCATAATTGAGCCAATAGATGGCAGTGTACAGATCCCACTTCCAACATTAATTGAGTGTGATATGATGCCCGATGACCGTGCAGAGATCCCCTCAGCAGAGATAGCAAGTCATTATCCCCACCTCAAGCCAGTGGTAGATAAAATACCAGCCATTGATCCTGATGCAGACATTCTCATGCTCCTCGGCAGAGACATACTACGTGTACACAAAGTACGTAAACAGTACAATGAACCCAACAATGCTCCGTATGCTCAGCAACTGGACCTTGGCTGGGTCATTGTTGGAGACGTATGTCTGAGGGGAGTCCACAAGCCAAGCCGCATTAATGTCTATAGGACCAATGTCCTACCTAATGGACGAACGTCTTTCATGAGTCCATGTACAAGTGTTATCCACGTGAAAGAAAGGGTTGACACCGGGGTAGCACCCTTACCATTCCTTTCCCCAAGACACCATCTTCCGAATAATAGAGGACAAGCGGAAAAACGACTCTCATCTCTATGTCGCACACGGGAAAGAAAGCCAGTCATGAAAAAACAATACACAGATTTCATGCCGAAGATCTTCGAGTCAGTCCAAGCAGAGCTAGCTCCACCGTTGAAGGAGAGACAAGAGTACTTGGCGACCCTCCAAGCCCGCAAGAAGTGGAAGTCAGACAGATCAAACTTGCAAGTAGGAGATGTGGTACTCCTTATTGTCCTTAAAGACACTCAAGTGAAGAGGAATGAGTGGCCCACAGGCGTTATTGAGGAAACCATCCCCAGCCATGATGGCAGGATTTGAAAAGTGAATGTAAAGACCATAAGACAGGGTACCCCTAAGGTTTACTCCAGACCTGTTTCAGAGGTTGTACTGCTCCTCAGTAAAGGGACAGGGGCATCTTATAATACCAGGGCGGGGAGTGTTCTGCCCCCACATGTTTATTTTCTATGACACCCAGTGGTGAAATGTTGTATTGCATTTAGTGCTTTGCCTTTTGTGTAAGTTATTTTTGGTCCTCCTGTCTTGCCATAGCTAGCTCAGAGTGTGTGTGTTTCAGGCAGCACATGTCAAACAATATGAGAGCACAAACAATACAAGCTGCTGTCTCCAAGCTCACTGCCTGTACTTTGTAGGCTTTGGAGGTCTAATCCTGTAAGTTTCCTTTGAAAATAATATGCAAATGTATACTTTGATTTATTATTAGTGGATTTCCAGTTTAAGACTGCTTTAATGTGATTTTCATGTTTATTGTTGGAAGCTAATTACTAGAAGCATACACTATATCTATACATGCATGTATATCACTAACAAAGTATGCTGAATGTAAGTTGTATTTTTATGTTTTATGTTCACAGTTTTACAAATATATTGGATCCTTCACTAAAAGGACTAAACTGCACTCCAGTCTCCTGGGTCTGTCTTTTTCATGGATTAATATAATGTTAGCTATCTGCTAAGCTGACCAACAAAAAGCAAGAGCAGAATAGTCAGTGCATACACCATCTTTAACTACATACTTCCATGTATATGTCCATTCATGTGCCCAAGTGTATAACCTTTACACTACTGTAGCACCATGGATTACGCACATCTTCAGAGACCAGGAAACTAAGTCTCGTTGGTAAAATAATGTTCATGGTTGTCTGCCAACCTTATTCAAGACTATTCTATAGAGTCTGACTTTTACTTTTGTGAGTTGGCCATTTGTTACTAGCTTAAAAAAACTAAAAACAAAAACCAATACAGATCAAATACATATCCACAGCAGACAGACTGTGTCCAGTTATATTCTAACCTGCAAGTGTAGTGGAAGTGCATCGTTTTTGAATCACTAGAATTCTGTGTTAAAGATGAACTGTCCTTGGAAAGTATTAAGTAACCCACAACACCTCAAGCTTGTCTGCTCATCTTTGGCTCAGTTGAAATTGTAGGCTACTATAGGTAGGCTATTAGCATAAACACTGTACCTTCAGTACAAACCTAAAATATAGGCCTAGTTATTATGTTATAGCTGCTCTACTTTCTTTTTAATGTATCAGTACAAGCATTTCATTGTCAGCTATCAACTGCTGTGCAGCACTGTTGATTTCACAGTCACAGTCTAAATTTAGACACAATCTAAATCAACTAAATCAATCAGTCTAAATCAACCCTAATTCTACTTTATACCATCTTGGTGTATGCCTCCACCTGGTGGTGAGTATGAAACAACAGTATTATTATGTGGCTGTAAATCACCACAATATCCTATATCTTGTTCATGGAATCATGGCTGATAAATGTCGTGAGTACACCATACCACTGCAGGATACATCCTTTTATAAAAGGTTAAACCACTGTGTTTTATGACAAATGTCATTTCTGTCACAAATACACAACATAACACAAGCAATGAAAAATGTCACAAATAAAGAATAGACTATAGGGCCATATTTAAAAACATTTTCAAATAGTTCAACTAGCCGATCGACATCGACACGTTGTGAGCTTGTAGATTGGCTATTTGAACTATTTGAAAATGTTTTTAAAAATAGCAAGAAATGGCAAAGAAGTTTAGGGATGATAGGTAAGGCACTAGAGAAAGTGTGTGTGTGTGTGTGTGTGTGTGTGCGCCCCCAGCGTGTGTGTGTGTGTGTGTGTGTGTGTGTGTGTGTGTGTGTGTGTGTGTGCGTGTGTGCGCGTGCGTGCGTGCGTGCGTGCGTGCGTGCGTGCGAGCGAGAGAGCGAGAGAGAGACCATATACCACCATATTGCAACACCTGTAGAGGAGGACAGTAGGCTATAATAGTGTTTTATGCAATGCAATAATCTGTTGTTATATTTTTCACAACATCTAGGAGTTTCTGTATGCATTGCAATGCTCAATTTATGCTCTGTCTGGTGGTGTGTGCTGAAAATCTACAAGCTCACTATGCGTTGCAGATCTTTTGTGAGCTTGTAGATCTGCTGTTTTCGGCATGCGACACTGCCATGCAACAAAGTATAAATAGGGCTTAATGCATCCAGAATATATTAGAGGCAGGTCAAAGCAATGCTACGCTCTGATTACTTCGGCAGTGTCTGTATTGAGTTTGACAGGATGAATAAATAGCTGGCATGTACGTGTTTGTATCTTGTCTTGTAGAGCCTAATGATGGTGAGGGTGGGTAAGAGAAGAGCTGCACCCTGCCAGATGGTGGGTAATGTGGTTTGCTTTATCTGCCCACCATGCTCACTCTAATTAAACGGAGGAGATTACATTAGCGCTGGCTCCCACTCAATCTGCTACTCTACTGAGCAAGGCTTCGGATTGAAGGTGGGCTGGGATTAAAGAGTAGATCATCATTATTTTTGCACATTCAGGATTAGATTTATTTTTAGGGGTGGGGGGGGGCACTGTTTAAAGAAATGTAGGTAACCTTTTCAACAAAACTAAAGTTAAATTGTATATCACTTTTGTGAGTGGCAAATGTTTCACAATGTTTCACCCCCGAACGCCTTTTATAAACTATTTTATTGAAATGGTGGCTAGGGTAGTCATTCCCGCGAAAATGACGTCATCCGGCCGGAAAACGTTCCTGGCCAAACCGGTTTCCTGTTTGGCCAGGAACTACCGCACCAGTTTCCTGTTTGGCCAGGAACTACCGCGCTAATAACAAAAAAAAATCTCACGCTGTTTTGAAGATCGAAAAACAACAGCAAAAGAAAACACAGCTCACGGTAACTAAAGCTCCACTGGCTAAGAGAAACGATCCACAGATAGTATAAAACAATTAAAAGAACGCTTTTTGAAACGCTTCCGTCTTCCGGTGAAAACAAATGGAATTCTGGGTAACGCAGGAATAAACAAACGACCTGCAGTGATGGTAATGACCAGCAGAGGCTGCTAAAAATCGTTATTTGTGGACCTGCATTGTATTACTTTAAGTTTCATAAAACTCATACAATTCATTCATCAAAAGGATGCAAACCTGACTGTTAGAGAAGACTTGCCACCTGAAGTTTGTCAGATTACATTTTGGGAGGAGCAGGGGAAATCCAGACATGGGTAGGTTAGAGCCTGACCGTGACCGATATATTTGGGTTCGGCCATTAATTGATTGATTGAATACTTCATTAGGCAAAAACTGTAAACAGCACAATTACATTTATAATACTTTGTCTAAAAGGTCCATCCAAAAAAGTCCTTGCGTCCTTTTGTTTCCATTGGGGTCATTGGGGCTATTTTACTTTTTGGATGACATCAGTAATTGGCAATTTTGTCAATACCATCAGTTAAATGATTGACGCTGCGATAATGTCATGAAGAACCAGAACAAAACACATTTGACTCTTATGTAGCTGTACAAAATATGTAACAATAAAGAACATCGGTCGCAGCACAATTTACGGTACACTAATTTGACATAATAAGCCGTTATTACAAATATTGTGTTTCTTATTAGCAATAATGTTTTTTTATTAGAAAGAAACAAACGTTGTTATACCCTTATTTTCCACTATTATCCCTTAATTGTTCTAATTAAAAATTGAATGAAACGTAACAAAAGGCGTTATTAGAAATGGTGTTCTCTGCTATTAGACAGAAACAAACAAACACAGTTATACGCTAATTATGGAACATAATTCCTAGAGGCTAACAAAGCTTAATAAGACCTAACAAAGCCTATTAAGATGTTATTTCCACTTACTTGACCGTCACATTACAACCCCGCAACTACTAACTACACGATGTGATGTTAGGCTAGTCTACTGTAAGGGTTTCGTTAGAACAAATGTGTTCTTTATTAGGCCTTTATTTAATCTTATTTCCACTTACTTCAAGTTACTTTACATCTAATTTCAACAGAACTGTACTGTAAATTGTACACCAGCTATTCCGTGCTAACGTCATCATGACACATAATACTTATGCCTACCTTTTTGCTTAATAAAAATGAATATGTTGTTATTAGGTGCTTTTATTTTTCTTACCTCTAAAAATAGACTAAGAAGTCATTCATATGACCAGACCACAGACCAAAAAAAGTCACTACAAATGGTCCTACCAATCAACTCTAAATTGCCTGAAACGTACTCCTAACAGGTTTTTGGGGGGACGATTTTGGCCTCCACACTTAGTGATTTTTTTGGATTTAACTTTTGTTTCGGTAGTGACCCAATGGTGAAAAAATAAATGTACTAAGTCCAGAGCTCGATGAATGTTAGGGACCAAAAAAAGTCACTACAAATGGTACTACCATTTTTTCGGATTTAACTTTTGTTTCGGTAGTGACCAACTTTAGTTTCGGTAGTGACCCAATGGTAAAAAAATACATTTACTAAGTCCAGAGCTCGATGAATGTTAGGGACCAAAAAAAGTCACTACAAATGGTCCTACCAATCAACTCTAAATTGCCTGAAACGTACTCCTAACAGGTTTTTGGGGGGACGATTTTGGCCTCCACACTTAGTGATTTTTTCGGATTTAACTTTCGTTTCGGTAGTGACAAACTTTCGTTTCGGTAGTGACACAATGGTGAAAAAATAAATTTACTAAGTCCAGAGCTCGATGAATGTTAGGGACCAAAAAAAGTCACTACAAAGTACTACCAATCAACTCTAAATTGCCTGAAACGTACTCCTAACAGGTTTTTGGGGGGAAGATTTTGGCCTCCACACTTAGTGATTTTTTCGGATTTAACTTTCGTTTCGGTAGTGACAAACTTTCGTTTCGGTAGTGACACAATGGTGAAAAAATAAATGTACTAAGTCCAGAGCTCGATGAAAGGGACCAAAAAAAGTCACTACAAAGTACTACCAATCAACTCTAAATTGCCTGAAACGTACTCCTAACAGGTTTTTGGGGGGACGATTTTGGCCTCCACACTTAGTGATTTTTTCGGATTTAACTTTCGTTTCGGTAGTGACAAACTTTGTGTGTGTGTGTGTGTGTGTGTGTGTGTGTGTGTGTGTGTGTGTGTGTGTGTGTGTGTGTGTGTGTGTGTGTGTGTGTGTGTGTGTGTGTGTGTGTGTGTGTGTGTGTGTGTGTGTGTGTGTGTGTGTGTGTGTGTGTGTGTGTGTGTGTGTGTGTGTGAGTGAGTGTGAGTGTGAGTGTGTGTGTGAGATAGATAGATAGATAATTTTATTTCTGTGTCCTGCACACAAAGTGCCCAACCCTCATGGGTTTATAAGCAAAACAGACAATATCTCTCTTCCTCTGGAGTGGCATTAAACCTGCCAGTCTCCAGAGCTAATGGTAGTGTTCCTGAGCGTATTTGTGCACATAGAGATCGTTGTCTTTTGCTTAAATTACACTTCACATACGGTTCTACAATGTACCTGTCTTTTATGAGACAATAGGTTCGTAATTTGGGCTTATTCCATCTATTACTACACCATTGCTCTTTATATCTGGAAAACATTGTACTTCTAATTTTGTGAACGTGATTTGAAAAATGAAAAACAAATCATTTGAATAAAATAAAGATCTCAATTATTTTGTCCAAGAGTGACCAAATCTAAAATCCCAATTAAAAATCTTTTTTGTGAGTCTCTGGTCAGACATCTTCACAAGCCTATTCCATAGCCGAACCATTTCACATTTGTGTCTGATGCTTGGAGGTTCCCATCCCAAATCCCTGTTAATTGCCAACACTGGAGTAAATTTATGGACTCCCAAAAAGGATCTAATAGCTCTATGATGCACAGTGTTACAACTTGTATGTTCCCGGAAACCCCAAACCCCAGAAGCGTAGTCAGACACCGAACATACCCCTGATTCATAGAGTTGTGTATAGGTGTTGAATCCTAAATTACCACAGTGTTTAACTTTGTTCATGACAGAGCCCAGTGCCCTGCCCGCTGACTGAGCTAGGACACCAACAGCATCATTAAATGTCATGTGCTCATCCAATGTCAATCCAAGATACTTATACTGGTCAGTATATGACAACCTTATTGACCCAAAATTAAACACAACTGAACTTCTCTGTAGTGATTTTTGTCTGAAGTGTACTATTTGGGTTTTGTCCTGGTTTGCCTCCAGTCTCCATTTCCAGCACCATTCTGCAACAATGTTCAGCATTAACTGCAGATCGCTCTCATGTTCAGCAAGTAAGACTATGTCGTCCGCATACAACAATATGCCTAAACTTTGATCATCAACAGTGATTCCCAAGCCAGAATCCTTAATTTTAAGGGCTAAGTCATTCACATAAATTGAGAACAATGTTGGAGATAAAATGTCTCCTTGTTTCACCCCAAATTGTTGAGGGAACCATCCAGTTCTGTATTCTGAACACAGGCAACAGGTGCTTGGTAAAGAGACTTGATGGCATTATAAAATTTTCCATTGACACCAGATTTTAACAACCTATACTGTAGAAAATCTCTATTAATCCAATCAAACGCCTTCTTGAAATTGATAAAACAAGCAAAGGTGGATTTATTCTGCTTAATTATTGTATGTGTAATAGTAGAGACTACATATATGTGATCAATACATGCTCTTCCTTTTCTAAAGCCATTTTGCTCATCAACAAGCAAACCTCTCCTCTCCAGATGGTCTACAAGTCTACTGTTTAAAAGTGAAGAGTACAGTTTATATATACAGCTAATAAGACTTATACCCCTATAGATGAGTGGTAATTTTGGATCATTCTTTGAAGACTTTGGGATAGGTTTAATGATACTCTTGTTCCACTGTGTAGGAATGATGCCACTGTCAAAACAAGACTGAAACAATTAAAATAAAACATTAAACAACATTGGTGACTTCAGCACCTCATTGGAAATTTCATCAATTCCAGTAGCTTTTTTCATTTTACATTTGTCTATTGCATTTTGTACCTCTTCCCTTGAAAAATTGGCATTCAAAAACATGTTGCTACTGGTTATATCAGAATTCATTTGAGTTTCCATTACCTCTTTTAAATCAATGATTTCTTTCAAAAAGGTTTCATCAAATAAAGTATTGCAACCAGAAAACAAATTAGCAAAATCCTTTCCCCATCCTTTCCCCACTCAAATGAATTCTGATTTGCAAAACAACCTCTAATACTGAGCTACATTCACCATTCTCTAGTCTTACTTCCATTGGTATTTCCCTAGATTTTCTTGGTCCCAGCTTATTTATTTCGCTCCAAAACTGTTGGGGATTATGAGTGTGTAAATAATCAATTTGCAATGAAAGACCTCTATTAAAGTTGCGTTTTACATTACGTATCCTCTTGTCAAATTCAGTTTGCCTTTTATTAAATCCTATCTTCAGTCCCTCTCTCAGATTTTTATTTTTACATCTTAGAAATTCTCTCTCTGCTGATCTTAAATTGTCCCACAAGGTCTGAAGATCTTGATTCCAGTAGGGTTTGTAAGATTTTCGGATTTTTTTATGACTTACAATTTTGCAATTCTGTAGACACATCCCCAAAGTTTATCATACCAAGCATCTAAATCCTTTTGACTAACCTTTATACCTCCCAATTGCTCAGTTAGACCCAACAATATAGTGTTGTATTGTCTAGAGGCCAAAAACGACTCAGGGAGTTGCCTTGGTAACACATTTCTACTAGGATGCTGCAGTGAATCTTCTTTAACAAAATATGGTCTCACTTGGAACTTTAACAACAGTAAAGAATGGTCAGGTAATTTACACCTATCACCCAATAAAGAGAAACCCTCACTCCCTACTCTCTCAATTAACTCATTTGGGGTGAAAACACAAAATGTAACACAATTATTTAAACCTTCATGTGGAACAATAATATAATCAACTACTGCTTTACCTTTAATTGAGACTGAAGTAGTTGTCTTTGCCCAAAGGCATTCTACTGTACCATTGAGTACACAGCCCTTAACATCTCTCAAAAACTCAATTAATATTTCCCCATAGCTATTAACGGTGCTGTCTAAATTAACCCTGGTAGGAATGTTATCCACTTCATTAATAAAGTCATCAAGGTTACCAATTCGGCCATTTAAGTCCCCACACAAATAGATAGCGTCCACATCAGACAATACAAACATCTGAGCTGTTAAGGACCCAAAGTGTGTGTGTGTGTGTGTGTGTGTGTGTGTGTGTGTGTGTGTGTGTGTGTGTGTGTGTGTGTGTGTGTGTGTGTGTGTGTGTGTGTGTGTGTGTGTGTGTGTGTGTGTGTGTGTGTGTGTGTGTGTGTGTGTGTGTGTGTGTGTGTGTGCGCACGTACGTACGTGCGTGGGTGCATGTGTGCGCGTTTGTGGCTTTTTGAATCCATACCAGCAATGGTGGAAAAAGTACTAACATTTTTTACTTTTTTTTACTAAGTATCAATACTGCAATGTAGAAATACTCTGTAAGTGCGGAATTCAACATTTACCAGTACAAAAGTATTCGTATTAAAATATACGTAAGTAATGAAAGTAATTAAGTACTAATTTTGCAGAATGTCCCATTTCACAAGTTTCCAAAATGTATGAAAATGCTTTGAAAATAGCCAATCTACAAGCTCACAACAACGCAACGCTTTTCTACTTGTTGTGAGCTTGTAGATCGGCTATTTTCATAGGGCTGAAATGGTTAATGTATGTTTTGTAATAATAATAAACATTTACAAAGTAACTAGTAACTAATATTTTCAAATAATTGTAGTGGAGTAAAAGTACAATATTTGCCTCTGAGATGTAGTGGAGTAGAAGTAAAAGTTTTGGAAATTGGAAATACTCAAGTAAAGCACAAACACCTCAAAATTTAAGTACGTATAGTACTTGAGTAAATGTACTTAGTTACTTTACACCACTGCATCCTCCACACAGCAGTAGATGATTTAGTGCTGATTAGTCTGGGGATCAATTCACTCTGCAGGGTGAAGATCCGGTTAGAAAACGGAAACGGAAATGATACGTCCACGTACATGTTCAACACACCGGATCCAGTAGGCGGGGCTCTAGACCGGATGTGAATACGGGTTTAAATTGGACGCAGGCGCATCATGTCTTGTTCCAACACTGTTACTTTGTTTGCAACATGCCACTCTGCTCCCTCTGTGGAAGGTAAAACTGATGTTTGATTTATATCAACATGACACGTTTTTATCCACCGATATTTAACACCATTATTATTTAAGCATTCGAGGTGTTCTAGGACTGAAGTATTATGACACTAAAATGGACATAAATATGAAATATTGTGTTTTACAACCGAGGGAGAAAAATACATCAAACTATCGAGTCTGACTTTTACCTCATAGATATGCAAATAAGCCAAAAGTGATAAAATACTTCTATAATAGTCTTGATCCAAGGCTATTGCATCAAACAAACATTTGTTCCAAATGATCACAACTAAATTGTCACCCAAAGTTTAAACCTGGCTTAAACCACACTCAATGGTGGGGGTAAGGGGTTTGTAGATCTAACCCTGCCATACATAACATTCATGTAGATTTATAATCTATTTAGGATCTTGGGTCAATTTTGGTCAGGGATTTTATTTATGGTGATCGAGTCTTGTTGGTAGTTTTAAACGGCTCGTAAATCCCCATAAATGAACCCAATCCAACACATAAAGCGTTTAAACCCAAAGCCACGGATGTTACCCGTCCATACGGGTCAGGTTTGTTCCGTAATATTACTTAACGTTGAATAAAGACGCGTGTATGTGTCTGAACGCTGTTCTATTTCCACATTCACTTGGAGTGTAATACCTGCGGTCACCTGCACTTTCCCAAATAGTGTGGTTTTCTGTCTTTTAAGGCTCGTGCGTCTACATGTCTGTATACATTGTAAATATAAAGTGATTATCTGAAAGCCATAGATGTTATCCGTACATACGGGGTGTTGGTGTTCTCTTGATGTTCAGTATAGTTTAATAAAGAAGTGTTTAATCCCGTTTGTGGATGAACGTCATTGTATTTCCTGGATTACATGGGGTGTAATACCGGCGTTTACCTGCTGCATCAGCGCCACTTACACCCATTGAATGATATGTACATACATAGCTCCAATCGGAACCTCTCCCTCCGCTGTATAGCTCCGAGATGAGGTTTCACGTTTGTGGGTGCCGTTTGAGCAGGACATTTTCGAATATTGTTTACCCCTTTCTGCACATCCTATCCAAAAAGTAAAGGTTTTCTAAAATGCTCTCAGATGTTTTAATTTCTAGCGCGCAATAAAATCTATCCAACGAGTTGAAAAAAGTGTTTAAATAGCTCTCTCCTAAATGTTTTTTAAGACATACCCGGAAGTTGCGCCCTCCCCTACTGATGAAATGTTGAATTGCACCTTCCTAATGCATAATATTATGGAACCGGCCGAGGAGAGAAGCTATTTACACGCTTTTTTCAACTCGTTGGATAGATTTTATTGTGCGCTAGAAGTTAAAACATCTGAGAGCATTTCAGAAAACCTTTACTTTTTGGGTAAGATGTGCAGAAAGGGGTAAGAAACATGTAAAGTGGAAAATATTTGAAAATGTCCTGCGCAAACGGCACAGGGCCACGTGGACCTCACCTCGGAGCTACAAAGCGGAGGGAGAGGTTCTAAATGGGGCTAATATATACAGTGATATTCTGACAGACCAGATTGCAACATTTATTAATTGAATAATACGGAATATTACTGAACACAAAGGGTCCGTATGGTGGGATAACATCTGTAGCTTTGGGATAAACACTTTGTATATTAGAGTAATATACATTTATCAAGATGTTTGAGACTTTAACATGGAACTAACTACACACACTATTTTTTGGAGTGTTCAAGAATGTAATAGATAGGATCATAATTAGCCCTGGTCCAGAGCGTTAGTGAGTTCTCTCTAACGCTCTGCCAGGCGCTCGGCTCTGCTTATTGACGAGGAATTCCACTTCCCTGCGAGGGCTCCAACTGTAGTAAAAAATAAACAAAACCACTTCACTACTCACCAAAACAAAGACTGTTTTGTGTTGTTGAAAGTCTATTCTCGGAGGTGGGAAGCCTCTCGGCACCCCACCTTCTCTGTAAAATACACTTTTTGACCAGAAAAGAAAATATTTCACCTGAAGGCAAAATCTGGTCAATAGAAAAAAAAAATCCATTGACCAGATCTGTAGAGGGCGCAGTGGAGCAACCAAAAACATTATTTTCTTCCGGTGAAATATTTTCTTTTCTGGCCAAAAAGTGTATTTTACAGAGAAGGTGGGGTGCTGAGAGGCTTCCCACCTCCGAGAATAGACTTTAAACAACATAAAACAACCTCTGTTTTGGAGAGTAGTGAAGTGGTTTTGTTTATTTGTACTACAGTTGGAGCCCGCGCAGGGCAGTGGAATTCCTTGTCTATACACAAATCCACAGAGCGCTGCCTTGCGCGCAGCCATTGCTGCGGTGTCAACGTTACGCGGACGCGAGTCACGCGACACCGCAGCAATGGCCGCCTACAGGCAGCTACAGGTAGCGCGTCTGTGGATTCGTCTATAAGCAGAGCAGAGCGCCTGGCAGAGCGTTAGAGAGAACTCACTGACGCTTTGACCAGGGCTAGATCATAATAAAACCTTATTTGTACAGCACCTTTCACATTTCATACTTTTAATAAAATATCTAGAACAAAACAAATGTAAAAGCCTATTAGGAGAGATAACAGTGCTACATTGTAACAGGAGATTAAAAACTCTATTTACTCTTTAGATTAATCTAAAATAAATATCGATATCAAAACCGATAACAATAATGATTTGTCTTGATCCAAGGCTAAGATGAAACTATAATATTGTCTCCATCGGGAGGAAACCTCATTATGTCCAAAACCTCAGGATTAAGAAATGGCTCAGGAAATGGCTCAGGATTAAGAAATGGCAAAAGTAGCAGATCTACAAGCTCAAAACGTGTCGCTTTTCGCCACGTTTCAAGCTTGTAGATCTTCTACTGTTGATGCTTTATGCGACGCTGTAGTATAGATCAAGTAGGACGAGAGATTTCTGCCCGACAGTTTAGAACACTAGCCTAAAAAACTTAAAGGTAGGGTAAGTGATTTACTTTGGTTAAATAAGTGTTAAATAGCTCTATATTGTGATAGTACTCATTGCTATAGAGTGTTTGTTCAGTAAAATGAGTCTTCATGTCTCTCCAGCTCTTTATTAAACAGAACATGCATTTTCAGTGCCCTCTCCTGATTGGCTTAAATGTCACCTACCTGAACATGTACTATATTCTGTTTGTTAAAGAGCTGGAGAGACCCCTGTGACCAAACAAACGCTCTGTAGCAATGATTACTATCAGAATATAATACTTTAACCTTTTAACAAAAAAAAACTAAAAATACCAAAAATATAACTTACCCTACCTTTAAGGAGTATATAATGTCTTTTGTTTGGTTCTTTTTTTTTTTTTTTACAATCTTAATATTATATTCTACAATATATTAAATGTAATATTGGTGTATATCTGTGTCTTGCAGGTTAATCATGTGGTGACCTTCTGCAGAGTGGACTAAATCTACTTCATACAGTGAGTTAAAAACGCTGAGTCATGGCTTCTAGCTATGACTCAGCGTTTGACTCGCTGTATGAGTTCTTCAGTGAAGGTCCTGGATGGATGGAGTCATCAGGAGATAGCTGGTAATAGAGTGTCTGTAACTCAGGACAAGGGGCAGGAAGATGGAACTTCGACACAGCAACGAGCCCTGAGAGCTGAAACGTATAACGGTGCCAACGAACGTTCTCCGTTGGAGATACAAGGCGTACGGTGCTCGGGACGTGGTGCCATACAACCTACGCGGCTCTATTAATACCAGCTATCTTCAACCGAGCGGCGGGAGACCCCACATGGTACGTACCTGGATCACACCTGGCCAGCAGTGGTGGAAAGTAACTAGGTGCATTTACTTGAGTACTGTATTAAGTACAATTTCAAGGGATTTGTACTTTACTTGAGTATTTCCAAATTTCAATACTTTAACTTTTACTCCACTACATCTCGGATCCAAATATTGTACTTTTTACTTCACTACATTTATTTGAAAACTTTAGTTACTAATTACTTTGTAGATTTTGATTATAATTACAAAAAAATGTATTAACCACTTCAGCCCTATATACATTTCGGCCATTTGAAAATAGCCGATCTACAAGCTCACAATGCGTTGCGATGCGACGCATTGTGAGCTTGTAGATCTGCTATTTTCAACAGATTTTAATATCTTATGAAAACTTGTGAAAGGGGATATTCTACATAATGACTTTTTATTTTTGGTACTTTAAGTACATTTTGATACCAGTACCTTTGTACTTTTACTCAAGTGAATTTTGAATTCCGGACTTTTACTTGTAACAGAGTATTTCTACATGGCAGTAGTGATACTTTTACTTAAGTAAAAACAAATCAGTATTTTTTCCACCACTGCTGGCCATTATAAACCAGGGCTGTGTCACCATTACAAAATGGAAGTTGACGATTCATTGTCACATAAATGATTGCGATCAAAGATTTAACTGTGTTAGTCGTTGAGCATTGGAACATTATGAATACAAATGTAATTTATTTTTGGCTTTTAGGGCTTCGTAAATAAGAGTTGCACAAGGCAGATATGACAAATAATATACATTATTTAATTACAAAAAAATACATTCATAGTGGGATTAGCAGAGTGGAAATAGCCAATCTACAAGCTCCAAACGTGTCGCATCGCAACACGTTTTGAGCTGGTAGTTATGCTATTTCCACAAAATGTTTGAAAATATTTGAACATTTTTAACATGGTAATGACTATGACGATTATGCAAAACATAATTGCAAATTCAAATAATTGCAATTAGGCTATTATGTAATAATTGTCTAGTATAAACCCTAGGGTTTATACTCATGGTAACTGATGACTGGTATCAGACCACACTTTGAGAGCCACTGGTCTAGCGGCTCAGAGCTAAACCAAGACGCCTGTGGTTTTATTTTCAAGCCGAATCCCAACCCTCAACATTCTGCCTCCACCAGTGTTATGGAGAAATTGGTGACCTGACAAAAGATGTGTCCATCTTGTGGACTTCACATGTCAAACATCCAAAGTCAATCGCTGTCAGTTTATGAACGGAGTTGCTCTGTTCATAAACAAACAGTTGTTATTTACATTTGGACATGGTGATGTTTTTGTGAAGTCCACGAGATAGTCGCATGTTTTCTGAAGGTCACCAATTTCACCGTAACACAACACCTTGCTGGAGGTAGGAGGCACAAACTGGAGTTTTGGAATCAGCGGCCATATTGGAAATAAATTGGGCCTCTTCCTCACTTCCCTTCACAGGTGTGGGTGCAATACGTTAGTCCGACAGCGCATTCCTCCGACAGCGCAGTGCTCCGACATTAAACAGTAAACCCGAACCAAACCCGCACCCTAACCCTAACCGCACGTGGATGCCACATAGTCGGAGAAAAGGTCTGTCGGATTAACGCATGCCTCCCCACAGGTGTTACCAATGGTGCTAATGAAGGCTCTGTTCCAAACTGACCCTTACGGGTGTGTAACTCTTGAGTGTACAGATGTAAACAAATCACAGGTCCATTTGGTTCCATTTGTACACTCAGAGTTATGCGTGTCCTTTGAGAACCACTGTGCTGCACTAAATTGAACAGAGCCTTCATTAGTACCATTGGTAACACATGTGAAGGAAGTAAGGAAGAGGCCCAATCCTTGGCCAAATGCATATTCATTTGGGGGTCCTTGATATGAAACTTTTGAGAGCCACCGTCTTTAGTTGTTTCTGGAACTTGATGAAATGATAAGCATTGTAGACTTTACTTGGTGTTTGATACAGGAATAGACGGCACCTCTTTGCTAAATTGGCAATGTTTCTCCCAAAATGCTCTGCAAAATGTTCTTAAAGCAGGGGTCTTCAACAGGGGGTCCGGGACCCAGAGTGACTACAGGGGGTCCACCAAATCTTTTTTTACATTAACCACTTGAACCCTAGCATCCCTTTGCTGAGGAGAACTTAAGCCAAAAATAGCAGATCTACAAGCTCACAACGCCTCGGGCTGCAAGGCGTAGTGAGCTTGTAGATCGGCTATTTTTAGCAAAGAGTTATAGGTGTAGAGGGAAAAAAGAGCAGCAAAAGTTTATCTCAAACACAATTTTATACAATATAGAGGGGGTCCCTGCTTCATCTCTCTCTCAGCTAGGGGGTCCTTGGCCTGAAAACGTTGAAGACCCCTGTCTTAAAGGGATAGTTTAAAACACTTTTTCCTATGGATTAGTCACCCCATGGAGACTTGAATTCATGGATATGTTGTCTCATTCCTAAACCAATAATTTGATGACCGGCAGCGGTTCCGGTAGGAGACACAAAGAGTCTCCTTTGTGCCTACCGGTCCATAATTCAAGGCTCCATGGGGTGACTAATCGATAGAAAAAAAGTACGTTTTTGGGTGAACTATCCCTTTTAAGTAATGTAAAGTATACATGATGTGAACATGTACGGGTGGGTACATCATTATCAGACCTAAAACATATTGTTTTATGCCCACAGTGGATGTAGGCCAGTCAAGCATCTTCAAATCATGTACTTAAAGGAGTAGTTCACCCAAAAAATCACTTATTTTCTATGAATTGCACACCCCATGAAGCCTTGAATTCATGATTTAGTTTTTGTCTCATTACTAAGCCAATAATTTGATGACCGGGTGTATTTCCGGTAGGAGACACAAATAATTTACTTTGTGTCTCCTACCGGATACATTAGCCGGTAGGAGATGGCAACCTAATTATTGGCATAGGAATGCGACAAAAACAAATCCATGAATTCAAGGCTTCATGGCGTGTGCAATTGATAGAAAATAAGTCATTTTGTGGGTGAACTACTCCTTTAACTAATTACTTAATTAGTTACTTTGAGGAATAGAAATGGCCAATTACACATTGAAGTGCCCACTTTTCCCGGGTGCCCACTCTTCTAGTTACAAAAGTGTTGATTTATTTTCAGACATGTTCAATGTTCATGTACAATACAATTGAAATCCTTAATCGCAATTATTTGTGACAATTACTCAAGTAAAATGCCATAATGGTGACACAGCCCTGTCAGTGACCAGCTTATGGCTCTACAGACCATCTTGGCTTCCAAAATGTCACCCTGTAAGGCCTGCTCAACTCAACGTTTTTGTTTTCTTTTTTGTGTCTTTACAGAACACGAAGATGACAAGAAGAAGACGTCCGTAAGTGAAGATGGCAGGAAGGTAGGAACCTTTTGATTGCAGCTGCTGCTTGTTAAGGGGGCTACATGCTACATGCTACCATACCATGTATGTGGTCATTTGCGTCGTCTATCGTTTCACGTCATTTGCATCGCGTCATTTGTGGGTAAAGCTTCATCATGTCGGTCCACATCACATAGGACCATGTGCCTTTCTGTGATGTGGATTTATGTGATTTTATTTATTGTTTCACGTCATTTGCGCCCAAAGCTTTGATCACATCGGTCCACATCACATACGACCATATGTGGTCGTAACTTCTCCTCTTTTTCTCTATTCTTTGCTTTAATAAAGCAATAACAAAATTATTAGTTTTTATTTACTTTTGTGTCTGAGTTATTTGATCGATTTTTTGTTTTTGTCTATCTTTCTTTTCACAAACACATTGCTTTCTTCTTGCCTGTCTATTGCACTAGTAGTTTGTGTGTACAAATGTATGTGATGTGGAGCTATGTGATTTATGTCTGGTATCATTATGGTAGCATGTAGCCCCATTAACACTGTGTTAACAGTCATCTATGTTGTAGGTCTGTGCAAACTAAAAGAGAAAGCAAATGATGTGCGTTGTGTCATTTGCTTCTTTCTTAGTGTTTTTTTAATTTCATTTGCTGTTGTCTGAGTCGTGGCTGCTGTTCAAGGTAAGTGATAGTAGTGACACGGTCTATCATTGGTTGTCGGGCAGAAACCTTCTCTCTCTCTCTCTCTCTCTCTATATCTATATCTATATCTATATCTATATCTATATCTATATCTATATATATTATTTTATTTTTATTTTTGTCCTAAATACATTTCTTTACTTGGTCATACCGTGTGACGCTGTCACACACTAAAGCAGTACAAACAGCCGATCTACAAGCTCACAACGCAAAGATCATGATAATTACATTGGATCCATTGGCACACAGGTTATTTTGTGTCTATTTTAAAAAGTAACAGTTTTGGACATACAAGGTTTCGTGCCTGACCTCCATACTTTAACTTCCCCTCTTTTCTCTTCATTATTTGCTTGAATAAAGTTATAACTTTTTTTTCTTCTAGTGTGTCTTTGAGTTTTTTTGTATGTACAAATGGAACCAAATGGACCCGTCACTGGTCTATTTGGTTCTATTTGTAGTACTGACAGTATACGTATCCAGGCTGTTTATGTAATGACAGGGTACAGTATATGTAGGCCTACGCTAAGCTGTATAATATAGTGACAGGGTACAGTATATATATATACTAGGTTGTATAATATAGTGACAGGGTATAGTATATGTGGCTCTTGGTCACATGGCAAACTCACATAGTTAAACCTATTTGTGCTTTATCTATTTTTGATTAAGTTAAAAATATAGCTTTTTTTTGCCCTGTCATAGTATCAACTAAACATTTTTTTAGCTTTAACTGTATTAACTGTAAAATTTGCACTATCAGTGTCGTTCGCGTAGCGCCGCTTGCGTTGCGTCATTTAACGGGTGGCGGGCCAGCGGTTTGCGTCGTTTGCGTTCAATGCCCGTCATTCGTGAAGAATATGTAAGGGACTGGACCAGTTTTTTTTATTATTGGGTCACGGCCAGCGTTTGTGTGATTTATGTCTCTTAGCATTTCGCGTCATTTGCGTTAAGTAATTTGATTTGCGTCGCGTCTCAGGATTTCACGTCATATCCGTGCAGGTAAGTCTTCATCACGTCAGCCCACATCACATAAGTCCATGGTGTAGTGTAGTGTAGTATGTGATGTGGATTGATGTGATGTATGTGTTGTCATTTCACAACACATGGGGGTAAAAATTACATTTGATTTCACGTCGCTTCCGTCATATGCAGGTAAGTCTTCATCACGTCAGCCCACATCACATACAGTATGACCGTACACGGGGGCCGTATGTGATGTGCATTGATGTGATGTATGTCTTGTGTTGTGTCATTTCACAACATATGCGGGTAAAACATCATCACGTTAGTCCACGTCACATATGAACATATGTGGAGGTATGTGATGCATGTCGTGCATGTCGTGTGTCGTTTCGCGTAATTTTATTGCCGTTGTACCGTTTCAGGCTATTTGCGAGTAAAGCTTCATCACGTCAATCCACATCACATAATAATAATTATAATAATAATAATAATCACATTACTGGTCGTATGTGATGTGGATTTATGTGATTTTGGATTTATTTTGATTATTTCACGACATTTGCGGATAGCTCGTCATTCACATCGGTCGGCAATTTTTTCTTTTAGGCGAGGTACACGCCGTTGTTTACAGTAGGTCAGAACAGGGGGAGATGTAGGGCCATCATTCATATCATATGCATTTAATGACTTTGGTTATTCCTGTTGCTTGTTGTGTATTAATGTCATTCATAGTGTTGTATGTTGTGTACTAATGTCATTCATGCTGTTGCTGTATTGCTGACAAATATTGGCACAATTGATTTTGCGTTGCGTCATTTGCGGTAAAGCTTAATCACGCCAATCCATATCACATATGACCAGTATGTGATGTGAAGGTGTTTGACGGATGTCGGCATGTGCATCACGTATAGTTACTCGTTATTTGTGCCGTCATTTGCGAGTAAAGCTTCATCACGTCAATCCACATAATAATAATAATAATATAATATAAACGATACATACAACCATATGACCAGTATGTGATGTGGACTTCGTTTCACGTTGTTTGCGTACAATGCTCGTCATTTGGCAGGAGAATAATGAAGAAAATGGACTGATGCTGGACTGAGACTGATGCAGAGAACATGAAACAAAGAATGCTGCTGCCATTGCGTCATATGTGCCTCGTATGATTTATGTCAATCGTTCACAAATGATGTAAATTATACAAGTCTCTCTATCTATCCCTCTCTCTGTCTCTTTATCCCTCATCTCTCTATCTCTCCCCCTGCTAAGTGTGTTGGTGAATGTAATGCACATTACAAAGTGCTTTGGTTAAAGGTACTATAGATAAATGCACCATTTAAATTGTAAACTTTGAATTGAACTCATAGGCATCAGCTAGCAGCCACTGTGACACTGTGTAAGAGGCAGTTCAGTCACTGTAGACTGTATTACTCCTGGAAAATAAAATAAACATTAGTCATAACTGTGTGATTGCATTCTAAACATTACAGTCATAACTGATGTCATTCAAAATGTGTAAGCTCTATATTTAACAGCTACCAGGCATTGTGCCACTGCAGAGGTTCCCAAACCTTTTAGCTCAGGACCCAAACTAGTGAAGATAATAGATTTGCAAGCTCACAACGAGCATGTAAATCTATTTTCACAACCTTTTTTTTTTGTTTCTAATTTATTGCTTAGATTTGTTGTTTTCACGAAATGGCACATGTTCTATTTTGCTTGCTTATTATATGTGCTTTTAATTCATTTTAATTTTACTATTTGACCCCAGGAAAAATAGTCACTGTTTGAATCTGGATCTGAAATTATCAATAAACAAGCAATGGCAAAAACGCACTGGAATGTAAACATTTCAGTGTAAAGATTTTCATAACGTTTTAGCTCGAGACCCAAAAGAGAAATGTGATGTCTCCCTGGGACCTAGTGAGAATCAGATCTGCTATTTTCATTACTCTTATTTTAATATTTTAAATGGAATTTCTTTGATTTTTGTTTTTAAATGTAACGGGTTCTTTTGAAACATAAGAACGTTTTACTACTCTAAATATGTTATTTTATTCATGTAAAACAAATGTAGGATACTAAAAGGAAAGAGGAATATTTACTGACTGATCTCAAAAACAAATGAAAACTGGCAGAAATAAAGACTCACTCCATAAAAACCTTAAGGAAAACTCCTTAGACAGAGACTAAGAACATATATTTTTATTTTATTTTTTCTATGTTCATCAAGTGCTCCAAGTGCTCAAAGTGAAAAGTGCAGCAACACACATTTAGGTCGTAGGACCATCGTCAGTGCAATTAAAGCTTCATCACGTCAGTCCACATCACATAATGACCGTAGTGTAGTGTAGTATGTGATGTGGATTTCTGTGTTGTCATTTGTGGGTAAAGCTTGATTATTCACGGCGGTCAGTAGGCGAGGCACTGACGATGGTCCTTTGACCCAAACGTTTGTTGCTGCACTTTTCACTTTTAGCACTTGGAGCTCTTTATGAACATGACAAAATAAAACACTAATATATTTTTTTAGTCCGTCTAAGGTGTTTTTCTTAAAGGGATACACGGAAGTTCAGAGGTAAATAAACACCAGCAGTACTTTTCCTCGACCACCAGGGGGTGACGCAAGAGGGACTTCCATAGAGAGGTACTTTTGAAGGGAATGGTGCCCGAAAACAGGTTGCTTTATTGGGATACAATATGCGGAAATTCCCGCCCTGCTGGTGATTTTTATTTTTAAATAGGCTCTTTCATGATAAATTGACCACATATATGAAGTTAAACAACTAAATTCTATCCACACGCTATCTTAAAAGTAAATTCTGTGCCTCAAAAACGAAGTTTGAGAGCGTTTTAAAACCGAAAGTAAACGTTCATACGGACGCGCACGGACGCGCACATGCGTGCGTTAATTTACGTACCGGACATAAACATAGAACACATAAACATTAGGGAAAATACGGATTTCAGAAGGAGGACTGTGTTTCAATGCATTTAAACACCCCAGCATCATTATATAGTGGCTGATAGAGGGGAAAAAATGCAAAATATATATATATATATATTTTAAATTTAGGCTTAATGTTCCCTACAATACCTTTAAGGTTTTTGTGCAGTGAGTCTTTTCTTCAACCGGTTTTCCTTTTGTATAAAGATGTTAACATGGCTACCCATTTATGGTCTGTAAATGATTAAATTATTACAATAAAAAAAAAATGTTCGGAGGAGTCAAGATTTTATTTCACACTTGTAAGTTCTGTGGACATTTTTGTTTTTTGATAAAGAATATGATCTATATATTGTTTACCCGATTAAAAGCATTATCAGGTTTTTATTAAAACAATGTCCACCGAGCTTTAAAAAAAGTGTTGAATAAAATATAGTTCCTCTAAAAATGATCTTACTTGTGAAAGTTAATTAAATGTTGCTCATGTACAGAGCGTTAACCGATAGGGTTATGTTTTCATCTGCCGTAGTTGTAGATCTTTGAAATGTGTAAATCAGTGGTTCTCAGCCTTATTCTGGATCTGACCACTTAAAGGGGCTACACCATGAATTTAAAAAAAATATTATATATACATATTGCCCCCTAATACGTTTTAAACAGGGTGTAAGCCTAAAAAACATCCAGATATTTTTTCTCACAATCTGACTGTCTGTCATTCCAAGCTTTTTTAGCTGCAATACCAAAACGTCCTTTTGGGCAGGGGGGAGGGGCTACTGAGCAATTCTGTCTGGCCATCATCAATGCAAAGTCAAGGCAAGTGATGTCACTTGCCTTTCCATTCTGAAATGGCCTGTTCAGACACGCCCATTCTGAAAATCTCTGAAATGATAATGAATGACTGAATGTTAAAAAAAAAAAAAAAATTGGGGTACAAGAGACACTGGGGAGCTGAAAAAATATTAAAAATCTAAAAAAAAAATGAAATTCATGGTGTAGCCCCTTTAACATGGCAGCCGTGTTAAGTGGTCAGATGGGTGGGCCTTTTCAGAGCATGCTTTAAAGACTAAAACCAATCAATCCATTGGAACCAACTTAGTATACTAAGTTATTTGGTATAACTTTTTTTAATATTAAATCTTAATGTTTTTGCCAATTATTTAGGTGGAGAACCACTGGTTTAAATTTCAACTAAATGCAAGTTGTATGTTAAACAAATGTTTACCCTACTTTATGGAATTGCTTTTCTTTCTTTTTTATTTACTTTATGAAATTCGTTTGAGCTTGTGAACTTGTAGATCTTCACTCTTGTAGATTTTTATTATTTTATCTTGATGGAATTTTTTATTTAGCATTTTCTTAAATTACATTTTGAATGTTTTCATTATTTTTGTGACATTGATCTTGTAGATTGTCTATTTTCACTTTTTATGTTTTTTGGACATCAACAATATTCCAATATGTCTTATCTGCTCCATGCAGAACAAACCGATGTAATTTTCAAATGTATTTAATACATTACAATGTTCAATGAACTGTAATCCACGGGCCAATCACCTGCTGGAAGCTTTGATTGAATACTTAATTAACACGTTTGGGGGGGGGAGGGGGGGGGTTATTTACTCATGACCCAAGAAAATGTGTCCACGACCCACTATTGAGTCCCGACCCATAACTTGAGAAACAGTGGACCAGGGTCCATTTGGTTCCATTTGTTGCCTTAAATGTACGAGGTTCCTTAGAAAAATAAACTTTTTATTTCTGTAAATATGTTTTTTTAATTGTAGGAAACTAAAAGGAAAAAGAGGAATATTTACTGACTGTAGCTGGTCTCAAAAACAAAGCAAAACTGGCAGAAAAAAAGACTCCCTCCACAAACTCCTTAGACGGAGACCAAGAAAATCTATTTTTTGTTTTATTTGTTTCATGTTCATAAAGTGCTCCAAGTGTTCAAAGTGAAAAGTGCAGCAGCAAACATTTAGGTCATAGGACCATCGTCAGTGCTATATCAGATCTAATCATTTGCGGTTAAAGCTTCATCACGTCAGTCCACATCACATATGACCATAGTGTGTGGGGTGTAGTGTAGTGTAGTGTAGTGTAGTATGTGATGTGGACTTATGTCTCGTATCATTTCGTATAATTTGATTTGCGTCTCGTCTTATCATTTCACGTCACTTAAGTCATGTGCAGGTAAGTCTTCATCACGTCAGTCCACATCACATATGACCATAGGCGCTGTATGTGATGTGGATTTATGTGTTGTAATTTGTGGGTAAAGCTTGATTATTCACGGCGGTCAGTAGGCGAGGCACTGACGATGGTCCTTTGACCCAAACGTTTGCTGCTGCACTTTTCACTTTTAGCACTTGGAGCTCTTTATGAGCATGACAAAATAAAACACTAATATATTTTCTTAGTCTCTGTCTAAGGAGTTTTCCTTAAGGTTTTTGTGGAGTGAAAACATGGCTACCTATTTATGGTCTGTTCATGAATTTTCCATGGCCAGTTATTTGGGATCAATATAAGTAGGAAAAAAAGGCCGTTATTCTAGTCCGGACTTGTCCTTTAACATGGCAGCCTTAAGTGGATAAACTAAGTTGGTAAATGGATGAACTGTGACGGGATAGATGGAGGTCAGCAAGAGTTTTTTTTGTACAAATATTAATTTGAATATCTGTTAGTTTATTGTATCTATTATCTGTATTTTGTTTTAGTTTTTCTCCTTTTATTGTTGTACTGTTAATTATTGACATGTATTTTGTGCTATTTTCCTGTTTTCTTCTTCATCATGACTTCATAGGCCTGTCAAAATTACATAATAGCATTAGTCTTTGATGGATAATATTATTGGAAATGATGTAATATCCACCAAAAAAAATCAGTTGTAATGTATGTTTTGTTTTAACTTCCATTTACTGGATTTTAATGTGATGTTATTTTTTGTATTTATTGTTTATTTATTGTATTCCTTTTTTTAAATAAAAGGCGCTATATTGCTAAACATTACCGTATCTAATCTCAGTAGGCTCATTATCTGTAACTGTACAGCTGTGCTGCTTCAGGAATCCTGTGACCAACAGCGTAAATCATCATTGTTGTAATGTGAAGACTCTCCTCTTCAGACTCCACCTCAGCCTGTAGCACTTAGACGCATTTTGAGCTTGTAGATCTAAGTTTAAATAGGGTTAATGTTTGTGTGTGTATGTTTTGTAGTAATCAAAATCTACAAAGTAACTAAAGGTTTCAAATAATCGTAGTGGAGTAAAAGTACAATATTTGCCTCTGAGATGTGGTGAAGTAAAAGTACTGCAAATTGGAAATACTCCAGTAAAGTAAAAAATACCTCAGATGCTGGGTTAATTTGTTGACCTGGTTAGTTGACCTATAGTTTCTATGTACAGATTATTAATTTATTATACTGTTTATTAATTTATTATACTGTTTAGACTGATGCTATCTTCTTGGTTTACCTGTGATCCTAGTTTACTGAGACACTGCACCATCTCTGCATTCTATGTATGTGTTTACTTTGTTTATTGTAAGTCACTCTGGATAAAGAGATTAGATGAATATCTACATTGTAAATTGTGAAATGACTTTACTGTTGAAATGTAAATATGTGAATGGTACCATGTGATTGTAAATGACAACAAAACAAAAAACAAAGGCTCTGGTGTGGTTCTCCTGGTGTACCGGGATGGGGTTCAATTCCCTGCAGTGCCCTACTCGTAGTGTTGTATTTACCCTTTATATGGTCTGTTTTATTTATGTTCATAGTGTTGTATTTACCCTTTATATGGTTTATGTTTTATTCTTTACGCTCATTGTGTTGTATTTACCCTTACATGGTTTGTTTTATTCTGTGTTCATAGTGTTGTATTAACCCTTTCGTGGTTTGTTTTATTCTTTATGTTCATAGTGTTGTATTTACCATTACATGGTTTGTTGCATTCTGTATGTTCATTGTGTTGTATTTAGCCTTACATGGTTTGTTTTATTTTTATATTCATTGTTGTTACCTGGTTTATCCTTTATGTTCATTGTGTTGTATTTACCCTTACATGGTTTATGTTTTAGGTTTATGTTTTATTTTTATATTCATTGTGTTGTATTTATCTGGTTTATTCTTTATGTTCATTGTGTTGTATTTACCCTTACATGGTTTATGTTTTAGGTTTATGTTTTATTTTTATATTCATTGTGTTGTATTTACCCGGTTTATTCTTTATGTTCATTGTGTAGGGTTGGGATCCTTCATTATCATTATAATTGTTGATGACCAACGACCATTACAGGTCTAACTCTTTAGTGTACAAATGGACCCGTTATGGTGGTCTTTGAAATGTAAAAGTTTGAGGACCACTGGTATTGTAATGTTTTATATGACGTGAAGTCCACACACCAGCTCTG
This sequence comes from Gymnoscopelus microlampas, assembly GCF_963454915.1. NCBI lineage: Eukaryota > Metazoa > Chordata > Actinopteri > Myctophiformes > Myctophidae > Gymnoscopelus > Gymnoscopelus microlampas. The sequence continues at coordinate 41,743,840 of NC_139945.1, read as the reverse complement.
ACAGTGTGATGGATACCGGTTCCCAATGCTAACGCAGCTACAAACACCCTGCAGCTCTTAGCCTGTCTCAAAGTGGGGTCCGGGGTCCTTGGGGGGATTTCGGGGGGTCCCCAGCTAAAGTAGTTAATATAGCATCATAAACATTTTAACCACTTTAACCATTTATATGTTTGCTATTCAAAAATAGCAGATCTACAAGCTCACAGCGCGTCACTTCGTGCCGCGCTGCGAGCTTGGACATCTGCTATTTTTTAACATTTTCGAAGGCCCGCTCTTGTCCTCCGACGGCCAGGACGCGCTCGCCTCTTTCGCAGTCAACATGCTATGATCCCTGCCGAGACAAAGGGAAGATCTCCCACAAGACAAAGGGAAGATCTCCCACCACCCAGCCGGTGGAGGGTTATCCGCGAAAAAGTCCGGAATTCTGTGTGCGATCGCTGTGTTGATGTCCAGAAGTGCTTGTCTGTCATAACTCCTTAGACACCTGACGGTGTAGGAAAAAAATAAAAGGCTTAAAAATACTAAAAAGGAAAAACGTTGCGACGCTGAGGAGCGTGTACGGAAGCAGCCTTCCCCCTCCATTGGCGCTCCCATATAATGGGAATTCAATACCCATATAACAATGAATTCAATACCCATAATGCTAGCTTCACATGTGTACTTTTTATAGAATGTCATATCAGAAGACCGAGCTTCGCAGTGTGAAGAATAGTCATACCCTTCCAGTCAGAGCTCTTATGTCTTGAAGGACCCTATGTCCGTCCCGAATAGAGCGAGCTCTGAAAGCAGAGATGCCTCCTCTGACCAAAAGGAGCCTTGCCTTTAGGGAAGTGTGTTGTTAGGATTCTGTTCTAACATTAATAGAGAGTTGATTCCAAGTCCTTGGAATCTATAAGCGAATAATAGTTGCCCCTTCCTACCGGCGTCTATAAGGTATATGTTGCATTCTGACTTTGACTCTTGCCTTGAAGACGACTGTGTCCGCCGGGATATGACTCTTGTCTGGAAGGGTATAACTATTCTCTATGCTGCAAGGGTCTGTCTTCTGATATGACAATTCTATAAAAAGTGCAAATGTGAAGCTAGACTTCTGGTCATTAAATTTGTGCAATAATAATGCTGAAGTCGTAAAGATGGCTAATTTGGGGTGTGGCGATCAAGCTCAGCGTAGCCATTTAGCACAAATACATATTTAGTTGATATAATAAATATATTTAATTAATCATGAATAAAGAGTACATGTAGTACTAACTATTATTTGAGTAGACTAGGGATGTCCGATATTATCGGCCTCCCGATATTATCGGCCGATATTAGCATAAAAAATTATAACGGGAAAATATCGGTATCGGTTTTTGAAAAAAAAAAATATATATATTTTTTTTTGCTTTATAAATAAGTTACAGGAGTTCTTACTGTATATGGTGTGTGTGATATGAAATTTGAGCTTACCCGAATCACAATAATCTCCGCATATATCGGTATCGGTTGATATCGGTATCGGTAATTAAGAGTTGGACAATATCGGTATATCGGTTATCGGTAAAAAAGCCAATATCGGACAACCCTAGAGTAGACAATAATAAATCATGGTTATCGATTTATAGAAGTACCTAAAAAGTTCCAGTTCTGAATACTGACTTTTGAGTTTGGTAATCTATATATAGAAGTACAATTAACTAAAAAAGTTAAGTTCTGAATACTTAACTTTAATAGAAACTTTTTAGGTAAATGATTGCCTGAAAAGTTTTGAGTATTGATACTTTTACTTAAGAAACATTTGAGTACTTTTTGCCGGCTGATAGGAGGGGGGTTGTTGCCATGATCACTACATGGTAGGGAGACTCCTGTTACTGAACAAACACTCTATGGCAATGATTATTACTATCAAAATATAGTGCTTTAACATTTTTTTGTTTTAACCCAAAAATATTGGTGTCAATCCGTTTCTCTACAGTCGAATCAAGCAGCTCTGTCCTTAAAGGAGGAGTTCACCCAAAGAAATACTTATTTTCTATCAATTGCACACCCCATGAAGCCTTGAATTCATGGATTTGTTTTTGTTTTTGTGGCATTCCTAAGCCAATAATTTGATGACTGTGTATTTCCGGTTGGACACACAAAGAGTCTCCTTTGTGTCTTCTACCAGATACATTAGCCGGCAGGAGACAGGAATCAAATTATTATCTTAGGAATTCAAGGCTTCATGGGGTGTGCAATTGATAGAAAATAAGTAATTTTTTTGGGTGAACTACTCCTTTAATGTATGTTGAGTGATGTCTGTCTGTCACAAGGACAAACAGAGAGACTAGAGAATAGTCGTCTCCATTATAGGACAAGTTGAAAATAACTTTATATGGGGGCACGGTGGCGCAGTCGGTAGCGCTGTCGCCTCACAGCTAGAAGGTCCTGGGTTCGATTCCCTCCGGGGGTGCTGGGGGCGTGTCCTCTCCTCCGCATCATCAGTACCCATACCCTAGGTGGGGTTGGCGAAAGGGCCTTTCTGTGTGGAGTTTGCATGTTCTCCCCATGTCTCCTAGACCTAGGGTAGTTACCCTCACAAAAATCATGCAGTAATCTTGGTCTCTATACCGCCTCCACCTGGCCAGCCGGGGCTCCTGATGGAGGGGAAAGGAACTGGGGCCTGTTCCTCAAAAGGTGAATTAGAGCTTAAGCCTGGCTTTAACACCTATCCTGGCTTAATTTAGCCTGGATTAGGGCTGAATCGGTTCTTCAAAAGATGAATTATCTTGAAGATTAGTTTAGCCAGTTCACCCTGGCTAAGTTTAGCCATGACCCGATTCCTCAAAAGAGAATTGAAGCAAGCCCACCTTAGTTACCATGGCAATTTAGCTGTGAAGTTAGCCTGGTCAGGAGCAGGCTAACAGCCAAGCTTACTTAATCCAGTGCCTTTGTTCTTCAAGTTTGTCCACAGTTAATTCAACACATGTGTTTGTATATGGACTCATTGAATGACCCTGCATTCAAATAAAATGAAATAAATACAATAAGATATAATCAAATTAATTATATTACTGAAATAGTGTGTGACCATGAATCATAATTGTTTCACAATGACTCATGTGATATGTCATTGTCACTCTGTTAACACTATAGTTCAGGGGTTCTCAACCTTTTCAGGCCGCGACCCCCAAAATAGTGGTATTATTTCTCGCGACCCCCCGCATGCACGCGCAAAAATTTTTTGCGGTTCTGGGTGGATTGGGTTTGTTTTTTTGGTTACTTTATTTCGGTTTTAGGGTTAGGGTTAGGGTTAGGTTATTTAATTATAATAGGTTATTTGCTAATTATGTATTATATTACATGAAAAATGTTTTCCTAATGTTAATAATGAAATATTTTTATCTTGAATTTAGTAAATTAACTGATAAAACATGAATTAATAATAACATAAAAAAACATTTTGTAAATTTTTTTTTTCAAATTCACCCAAAAATCTGGCGACCCCCCCAAATTATTTGGCGACCCCCCTGGGGGTCGCAACCCCCAGGTTGAGAACCACTGCTATAGTTCATATTGTTGTTAGATGTTTGATAATATATATTACAGATTTTTTTTAATATTATAAAAAATGTCTGACATTATATATATATATATATATATATATATATATATATATAAATTATTAGTATTAGTAATTATTAGTTACGGGTTTAAAAGAGCCTCTTCACTGAATGTAAGTGAGGAGAATATTTTGGTAGCACTTTACAATAATGACCCGTTATAAAGCATTTATAAACGTTTATAAGTAGTTTGTAGACTATTAACAAATCATTAACAACCTGTTTGTTGACATTCGTTAATGATTACTAAAACCTTTATAACTACAGTTACAAATCATTTGTAAAGTATTAGTAAGTAGTGAACTATTCATGAATAAGCCATTTATATACATCTGTAAAAGATTATTAAATCATTTGTAACGACCCATTCTAAAGCATTTATAAACGTTTATAAGCAGTTTGTAGACTATTAACAAATCATTAACAACCTGTTTATTGACATTCGTAAATGATTACTAAAACCTTTATAACTACGGTTACAAATCATCTATAAAGGTATTAGTAACTATTCATGAATAAGCCATGTATAATACATCTGTAAATGATTATTAAATCATTTGTAACTGATGTTACATAATATATACAAGCTATTGGTAGCTTGTTCATGTTTAACATATGCTTTGTTAAACATTCCTAAAGTATCTATAAATCCTTAGTACATGTTATTATGTGCCCTATAGTAAAGTGAAGACAGTTCATCATTTACAACTGTCTGTTAATGTGTTTGTTCATGTTTAACATGCTTTGTAAAACATTCCTAAAATATCTATAAATCCTTTGTACATGTTATTATGTGCCCTACAGTAAAGTGAAGACAGTTCATCATTTATGACTGTCTGTTAATGTGGACTTTCTCCTTGCCTGTTGCAAACTACCTGGCTTTCATGAATGCAGACACCAAACAATTACTAGAATTATCATTCATGTTAAGCAAATGATGCGTAAGACATTCGTAAAGAGTATGTAAACCATTTGCAGACGTTATCATGAGCCTGAGCCTAGTTGCTTCTTTTGGGCTTGTTTTCATAGACCTGTCCGCTTGTTTCTTTTGCAAAATCTGGCAACACACTGATTACCTGCATTACACCTGCAGTAGCCTACGAGGGAGGAATTGAACAGTGATGCAGTTGCAGACTGGACAGAAATATGTCTAATTCATGTTTTATGTGTTTTAACTGTCTTGTTGCAGGTGATCGAGGTAACATAAAATGGCTAATCTTACACACATGAAGTAGCATTATGACTAGGGGGTATTTTGATGGTGGCTGTTTGTATCCACAATGTTTGTTTTGATGTGTAGGCTAGTAATGTCCTCCATGCTTAGCAGTTTAGCTTAGCAGCTAAAGCTAACTTGCACTGGGAGGTGGTGACTGCAGAGGCTCCAAGCTGCTACTCTGTGATTAATGTCTTTGTTTAAATGTCAGTGTGTGTGCTGTGGCCAAGAGTTGCTACATTTTATATCTTAATAAATTGTTGTATACTTGTATACTATATAACGTTACTTTTGCCACTTTTTGATGTCACATGTTTTACTAATCACTGTTAAACATGAAATAATAATGCATAGTCTTCACTTTACAACAAGGCCCATGATAACGTTAGCAAATGGTCAACACACTCTTTACGAATGTCTTACGAATCATATATTAAACATGAAAGATAATTCTAGTAATTGTTTGGCATCTGCATTCATGAAAGCCAGGTAGTTTGCAACAGGTAAGGAGAAAGTCACATTAACAGACAGTTGTAAATGATGAACTGTCTTCACTTTACTATAGGGCACATAATAACATGTACTAAGGATTTATAGATATTTTACTCTACTCAGAGTCATAAGTTTACAAAATGTACTAAAGTACAGTGAAAATAACGTACATGTAAACTGATATAAAACTGCTGTCATGTGCAGTTGGGGTGAAGAAACACAACCATTTCACTCCTAATAAAACCTATTTGATTTGACATCCTGACTTGCTGCTGTAGCTGAGGCTTGAACCCGTTACCTGCGGCTCACTAGTCAGTGACTCTATCCATTCACCTACAGCTGTTTCCTTGGAATCTGTGGTTCTGAAACGTTTTGTTGTCAACCCCCCAAACTGACATGTATTTGGGCAGTGGACCCCAATGTGAAAAGATGTAGTGTCAGGGCCCCCCATGAAAAAGATTTATATTTATGCTGTAACACATTTTTTTTAAGTTATTTGTCTTGTTTGTTGTTCAAGTCAAAGCACCAGGAAGGCTGTACTTGTCAGCCATCTGTTAGCTCAATGGGTTGAGACGCAGTATTCATGATCCAGAGGCCATGAGTTCAAATCCCATTGATGTCTTTCCTATGATTCTTTCCTTTGCAGACTGGCTTCCAGAAGATCAACTGAAAACTACCAGGAAGGCTACATTTGTCATCCAACTGTTAGCTCAATGGGTTGAGACGCAGTAAACATGATCCAGAGGCCATGAGTTCAAATCCCATTGATGTCTTTCCTATGATTCTTTCCTTTGCAGACTGGCTTCCAGAAGATCAACTGAAAACTACCAGGAAGGCTGTACTTGTCAGCCATCTGTTAGCTCAATGGGTTGAGACACAGTATACATGATCCAGAGGCCATGAGTTCAAATCCCACTGGTGTCTTTACTGTGATGCTTTCCTTTGCAGACTAACTTCTAGAAAAACAAGTTAAAACAACCAGGAAACCTGTAACTCTCAGCCAACAGCTTAGCTCAACTGGTAGAGCGTCTGTCCAATAACATGACTTGACTTGACTTGAGTGGGTTCGATTCCCACTCGAGTCAAGTGTCCCCGGTAACTTGAGGCAACGGATAAATTGACTGATATCCTTAGTGATGCTTCCCTTTGCAGACTAACTTCTAGAAAAACAAGTTAAAACAACCAGGAAACCTGTAACTCTCAGCCAACAGCTTAGCTCAACTGGTAGAGCGTCTGTCCAATAACATGACTTGACCTGACTTGAGTGGGTTCGATTCCCACTCCGAGTCATGTGTCCCCGGTAACTTGGGGCAACAGATAAATTGACTGATATTCTTCGTGATGCTTCCCTTTGCAGAATAACTTCTAGAAAGGTCCTTCTAGGACCGCTCGGTCCTGGGTTGTACTGGATTTGAACCAGCACACTCCTACAAGTTATTCTACGGATATCAGTCAATTTATCCGTTGCCCCAAGTTACCTGGGACACTTGACTCGAGTGGGAATCGAACCCACTCAAGTCAAGTCAAGTCAAGTCATGTTATTGGACAGACGCTCTACCAGTTGAGCTATGCTGTTGGCTGAGAGTTACAGGTTTCCTGGTGGTTTTAACTTGTTTTCTAGAAGTTAGTCTGCAAAGGGAAGCATCACTAAGGATATCAGTCAATTTATCCGTTGCCCCAAGATACCGGGGACACTTGACTCAAGTGGGAATCGAACCCACTCAAGTCAAGTCAAGTCATGTTATTGGACAGACGCTCTACCAGTTGAGCTATGCTGTAGGCTGAGAGTTACAGGTTTCCTGGTGGTTTTAACTTGTTTTTCTAGAAGTTAGTCTGCAAAGGGAAGCATCACTAAGGATATCAGTCCATTTATCCGTTGCCCCAAGTTACCGGGGACACTTGACTCGAGTGGGAATCGAACCCACTCAAGTCAAGTCAAGTCATGTTATTGGACAGACGCTCTACCAGTTGAGCTATGCTGTTGGCTGAGAGTTACAGGTTTCCTGGTGGTTTTAACTTGTTTTTCTAGAAGTTAGTCTGCAAAGGGAAGCATCACTAAGGATATCAGTCAATTTATCCGTTGCCCCAAGTTACCGGGGACACTTGACTCGAGTGGGAATCGAACCCACTCAAGTCAAGTCAAGTCATGTTATTGGACAGACGATCTACCAGTTGAGCTATGCTGTTGGCTGAGAGTTACAGGTTTTCTGGTGGTTTTAACTTGTTTTTCTAGAAGTTAGTCTGCAAAGGGAAGCATCACAGTAAAGACACCAGTGGGATTTGAACTCATGGCCTCTGGATCATGTATACTGCGTCTCAACCCATTGAGCTAACAGTTGGATGACAAGTACAGCCTTCCTGGTAGTTTTCAGTTGATCTTCTGGAAGCCAGTCTGCAAAGGAAAGAATCATAGGAAAGACATCAATGGGATTTGAACTCATGGCTTCTGGATCATGAATACTGCGTCTCAACCCATTGAGCTAACAGATGGCTGACAAGTACAGCCTTCCTGGTGCTTTGACTTGAACGACAAACAAGACAAATAACTTTAAAAAAATGTGTTACAGCATAAATATAAATCTTTTTCATGGGGGGCCCTGACACTACATCTTTTCACATTGGGGTCCACTGCCCAAATACATGTCAATTTGGGGGGTTGACAACAAAACGTTTCAGAACCACAGATTCCAAGGAAACAGCTGTAGGTGAATGGATAGAGTCACTGACTAGTGAGCCACAGGTAACAGGTTCAAGCCTCAGTTACAGCAGCAAGTCAGGATGTCAAATCAAATAGGTATTATTAGGAGTGAAATGGTTGTGTTTCTTCAACCCAACTGCACATGACATCAGTTTACATGTACGTTATTTTCAGTGATGAAGACAAACTGTACTTTAGTACATTTTGTAAACTTATGACTCTGAGTAGAGTATAGCCTGACTTAAACAAACAAATAACAACTTAGTATAGTCAGATTATTTTTTACACAACTTACATTTTGTAATCAAACTACCGAAACGAAAGTTGGTCACCACCGAAACGAAAGTTAAATCCGAAATAATCACTAAGTGTGGAGGCCAAAATCGTCCCCCCAAAAACCTGTTAGGAGTACGTTTCAGGCAATTTAGAGTTGATTGGTAGTACTTTGTAGTGACTTTTTTGTTTCCTAACACCACAAATGGTTTACATACTCTTTACGAATGTCTTACGCATCATTTGCTTAACATGAATGATAATTCTAGTAATTGTTTGGTGTCTGCATTCATGAAAGCCAGGTAGTTTGCAACAGGTAAGGAGAAAGTCCACATTAACAGACAGTCACAAATGATGAACTGTCTTCAATTTACTGTAGGGCACATAATAACATGTACAAAGGATTTATAGATATTTTAGGAATGTTTTACAAAGCATGTTAAACATGAACAAACACATTAACAGACAGTTGTAAATGATGAACTGTCTTCACTTTACTATAGGGCACATAATAACATGTACTAAGGATTTATAGATACTTTAGGAATGTTTAACAAAGCATATGTTAAACATGAACAAGCTACCAATAGCTTGTATATATTATGTAACATCAGTTACAAATGATTTAATAATCATTTACAGATGTATTATACATGGCTTATTCATGAATAGTTACTAATACCTTTATAGATGATTTGTAACCGTAGTTATAAAGGTTTTAGTAATCATTTACGAATGTCAATAAACAGGTTGTTAATGATTTGTTAATAGTCTACAAACTGCTTATAAACGTTTATAAATGCTTTAGAATGGGTCGTTACAAATGATTTAATAATCTTTTACAGATGTATATAAATGGCTTATTCATGAATAGTTCACTACTTACTAATACTTTACAAATGATTTGTAACTGTAGTTATAAAGGTTTTAGTAATCATTAACGAATGTCAACAAACAGGTTGTTAATGATTTGTTAATAGTCTACAAACTACTTTTGTACTTTTGTATAAACGTTTATAAATGCTTTATAACGGGTCATTATTGTAAAGTGCTACCAAAAATGTTTCCCCCAAAAACCTGTTAGGAGTACGTTTCAGGCAATTTAAAGTTGATTGGTAGTGACTTTTTTTTTGGTCCCTAACATTCATCGAGCTCTGGACTTAGTCATTTTTTAACCGTTTCGGTAGTGACACTACCGAAACGAAAAAAAAATTGTTCCCCCAAAAACCTGTTAGGAGTACGTTTCAGGCAATTTAAAGTTGATTGGTAGTGACTTTTTTTTTGGTCCCTAACATTCTTCGAGCTCTGGACTTAGTAATTTTTTTACCGTTTCGGTAGTGACACTACCGAAACGAAAATAAAAAATGTTCCCCCAACAACCTTTTAGGAGTACGTTTCAGGCAATTTAAAGTTGATTGGTAGTGACTTTTTTTTTGGTCCCTAACATTCATCGAGCTCTTGACTTAGTAATTTTTTTTCCGTTTCGGTAGTGACACTACCGAAACGGAAAAAAAAATGTTCCCCCAAAAACCTGTTAGGAGTACGTTTCAGGCAATTTAAAGTTGATTGGTAGTGACTTTTTTTTGGTCCCTAACATTCATCGAGCTCTGGACTTAGTAAATTTTTTTCCGTTTCGGTAGTGACACTACCGAAACGAAAAAAAGATTGTTCCCCCAAAAACCTGTTAGGAGTACGTTTCAGGCAATTTAAAGTTGATTGGTAGTGACTTTTTTGTGATTTTTTTTTTCCGTTTCGGTAGTGACACTACCGAAACGAAAAATAAATTGTTCCCCCAAAAACCTGTTAGGAGTACGTTTCAGGCAATTTAAAGTTGATTGGTAGTGACTTTTTTGTGATTTTTTTTTTCCGTTTCGGTAGTGACACTACCGAAACGAAAAATAAATTGTTCCCCCAAAAACCTGTTAGGAGTACGTTTCAGGCAATTTAAAGTTGATTGGTAGTGACTTTTTTGTGATTTTTTTTTCCCGTTTCGGTAGTGACACTGGTGACGAAAAATGACAAAAAATGCTGGTGACAAAAAATGACGAAAAATGCTGGTGACGAAAAAATGCTGGTGACGAAAAAATGCTGGTGACAAAAAATGACGAAAAATGCTGGTGACGAAAAAATGCTGGTGACGAAAAATGACGAAAAATGCTGGTGACGAAAAAATGCTGGTGACGAAAAAAATGCTGGTGACGAAAAATGACAAAAAATGCTGGTGACGAAAAATTACGAAAAATGCTGGTGACGAAAAAAATGCTGGTGACGGAAAAATGCTGGTGAAGAAAAATGACGAAAAATGCTGGTGACGAAAAATGACGAAAAATGCTGGTGACGAAAAAATGCTGGTGACGAAAAATGACAAAAAATGCTGGTGACGAAAAATGCTGGTGACGAAAAAATGCTGGTGACGAAAAATGACGAAAAATGCTGGTGACGAAAAAAATGCTGGTGACGAAAAAATGACGAAAAATGCTGGTGACGAAAAAATGCTGGTGACGAAAAATGCTGGTGACGAAAAATGACGAAAAATGCTGGTGACAAAAAAATGCTGGTGACGAAAAATGACGAAAAATGCTGGTGACGAAAAAATGCTGGTGAGGAAAAATGACGAAAAATGCTGGTGACGAAAAATGACGAAAAATGCTGGTGAAGAAAAAATGCTGGTGACGAAAAATGACAAAAAATGCTGGTGACGAAAAATGCTGGTGACGAAAAATGACGAAAAAAGTTGGTGACGAAAAAATGCTGGTGACGAAAAATGCTGGTGACGAAAAAATGCTGGTGACGGAAAATGACGAAAAATGCTGGTGACGAAAAAATGCTGGTGACGAAAAATGACGAAAAATGCTGGTGACGAAAAATGACAAAAAATGCTGGTGACGAAAAATGACAAAAAATGCTGGTGACGAAAAATGACCAAAAATGCTGGTGACGAAAAAATGCTGGTGACGAAAAATGACGAAAAATGCTGGTGACGAAAAATGACGAAAAATGCTGGTGACAAAAAATGACAAAAAATGCTGGTGACGAAAAAAAGCTGGTGACGAAAAAATGCTGGTGAGGAAAAATGACGAAAAATGCTGGTGACGAAAAATGACGAAAAATGCTGGTGACGAAAAAATGCTGGTGACGAAAAATGACAAAAAATGCTGGTGACGAAAAATGCTGGTGACGAAAAATGACGAAAAAAGTTGGTGACGAAAAAATGCTGGTGACGAAAAATGCTGGTGACGAAAAAATGCTGGTGACGGAAAATGACGAAAAATGCTGGTGACGAAAAAATGCTGGTGACGAAAAATGACGAAAAATGCTGGTGACGAAAAATGACAAAAAATGCTGGTGACGAAAAATGACAAAAAATGCTGGTGACGAAAAATGACGAAAAATGCTGGTGACGAAAAAATGCTGGTGACGAAAAATGACGAAAAATGCTGGTGACGAAAAATGACGAAAAATGCTGGTGACGAAAAATGACGAAAAATGCTGGTGACAAAAAATGACAAAAAATGCTGGTGACGAAAAAAAGCTGGTGACGAAAAATGACGAAAAATGCTGGTGACGAAAAAATGCTGGTGGCGAAAAATGACAAAAAATGCTGGTGACGAAAAATGACGAAAAATGCTGGTGACGAAAAAATGCTGGTGACGAAAAATGACGAAAAATGCTGGTGACGAAAAATGCTGGTGACGAAAAAATGCTGGTGACGAAAAATGACGAAAAATGCTGGTGAAGAAAAATGCTGGTGACGAAAAATGCTGGTGACGAAAAAATGCTGGTGACGAAAAATGACGAAAAATGCTGGTGACGAAAAAATGCTGGTGACGAAAAATGACAAAAAATGCTGGTGACGAAAAATGACGAAAAATGCTGGTGACGAAAAAATGCTGGTGAGGAAAAATGACGAAAAATGCTGGTGACGAAAAATGACGAAAAATGCTGGTGACGAAAAATTGCTGGTGACGAAAAATGACGAAAAAGTGCTGGTGACGAAAGATGACAAAAAATGCTGGTGACGAAAAAATGCTGGTGACGAAAAAATGCTGGTGACGAAAAATGCTGGTGACGAAAAATGACGAAAAATGCTGGTGACGAAAAAATGCTGGTGACGAAAAATGCTGATGACGAAAAATGACGAAAAATGCTGGTGAAATGCTTGCCTGAAACGTACTCCTAACAGGTTTTTGGGGGAACTTTTTTTTTTTTCGTTCGGTAGTGTCACTACCGAAACGGAAAAAAAATTACTAAGTCCAGAAAAATGCTGGTGACGAAAAATGACGAAAAATGCTGGTGACGAAAAAATGCTGGTGACGAAAAATGACAAAAAATGCTGGTGACGAAAAAATGCTGGTGACGAAAAAAATGCTGGTGACGAAAAAATGCTGGTGACGAAAAATGACAAAAAATGCTGGTGACGAAAAATGCTGGTGACGAAAAATGACGAAAAATGCTGGTGACGAAAAAATGCTGGTGACGAAAAATGACAAAAATGCTGGTGACGAAAAAATGCTGGTGACGAAAAATGACGAAAAATGCTGGTGACGAAAAAATGCTGGTGACGAAAAATGCTGGTGACGAAAAATGACGAAAAATGCTGGTGACGAAAAATGACAAAAAATGCTGGTGACGAAAAAATGCTGGTTACGAAAAATGACAAAAAATGCTGGTGACGAAAAAATGCTGGTGACGAAAAATGACAAAAAATGCTGGTGACGAAAAAATGCTGGTGACGAAAAATGACGAAAAATGCTGGTGACGAAAAAATGCTGGTGACGAAAAATGCTGGTGGCGAAAAAATGCTGGTGACGAAAAAATGCTGGTGACGAAAAATGACGAAAAATGCTGGTGACGAAAAAATGCTGGTGAAGAAAAAATGCTGGTGACGAAAAATGCTGGTGACGAAAAAATGCTGGTGACGAAAAATGACAAAAAAATGCTGGTGACGAAAAATGACGAAAAAGGCTGGTGACGAAAAAAATGCTGGTGACGAAAAAATGCTGGTGAGGAAAAATGACGAAAAATGCTGGTGACGAAAAATGACGAAAAATGCTGGTGACGAAAAAATGCTGGTGACGAAAAATTGCTGGTGACGAAAAATGACAAAAAAGTGCTGGTGACGAAAAATGACAAAAAATGTTGGTGACGAAAAAATGCTGGTGACGAAAAAATGCTGGTGACGAAAAATGCTGGTGACGAAAAATGACGAAAAATGCTGGTGACGAAAAAATGCTGGTGACGAAAAATGACGAAAAATGCTGGTGACGAAAAATGACGAAAAATGCTGGTGACGAAAAAATGCTGGTGACGAAAAATGACGAAAAATGCTGGTGACAAAAAAATGCTGGTGACGAAAAATGACGAAAAATGCTGGTGACGAAAAAATGCTGGTGACGAAAAATGACGGAAAATGCTGGTGACGAAAAAATGCTGGTGACGAAAAATGACGAAAAAATGCTGGTGACGAAAAATGACGAAAAATGCTGGTGACGAAAAAATGCTGGTGACGAAAAATGACAAAAAATGCTGGTGACGAAAAATGACGAAAAATGCTGGTGACGAGAACATGCTGGTGACGAAAAATGACGAAAAAATGCTGGTGACGAAAAATGACGAAAAATGCTGGTGACGAAAAATGCTGGTGACGAAAAATGACGAAAAAATGCTGGTGACGAAAAATGACGAAAAATGTCCAGAGCTCGATGAATGTTAGGGACCAAAACAAAAGTCACTACCAATCAACTTTAAATTGCCTGAAACATACTCCTAACAGGTTTTTGGGGGAACTTTTTTTTTTTCGTTTCGGTAGTATCATTACCGAAACGGAAAAAAAATTACTAAGTCCAGAGCTCGATGAATGTTAGTGACCAAAAATAAAGTCACTACCAATCAACTTTACATTGCCTGAAACGTACTCCTAACAGGTTTTTGAGGGATTTTTTTTCTTTTTTCGTTTCGGTAGTGTCACTACCGAAACGAAAAAAAAATTACTAAGTCCAGAAAAATGCTGGTGACGAAAAATGACGAAAAATGCTGGTGACGAAAAAATGCTGGTGACGAAAAATGCCAAAAAATGCTGGTGACGAAAAAAATGCTGGTGACGAAAAAATGCTGGTGACGAAAAATGACGAAAAAATGCTGGTGACGAAAAATGACGAAAAATGCTGGTGACAAAAAAATGCTGGTGACGAAAAATGACGAAAAATGCTGGTGACGAAAAAATGCTGGTGACGAAAAATGCTGGTGACAAAAAATGACGAAAAATGCTGGTGACGAAAAAATGCTGGTGACGAAAAATGACGGAAAATGCTGGTGACGAAAAAATGCTGGTGACGAAAAATGACAAAAAATGCTGGTGACGAAAAATGACGAAAAATGCTGGTGACGAAAAAATGCTGGTGACGAAAAATGACGAAAAATGCTGGTGACGAAAAAATGCTGGTGACGAAAAATGACAAAAAATGCTGGTGACGAAAAATGACGAAAAATGCTGGTGACGAAAAAATGCTGGTGACGAAAAATGACGAAAAATGCTGGTGACGAAAAAATGCTGGTGACGAAAAATGACAAAAAATGCTGGTGACGAAAAATGACGAAAAATGCTGGTGACGAAAAAATGCTGGTGACGAAAAATGACGAAAAATGTCCAGAGCTCGATGAATGTTAGTGACCAAAAATAAAGTCACTACCAATCAACTTTACATTGCCTGAAACGTACTCCTAACAGGTTTTTGAGGGATTTTTTTTTTTTTTCGTTTCGGTAGTGTCACTACCGAAACGAAAAAAAAATTACTAAGTCCAGAAAAATGCTGGTGACGAAAAATGACGAAAAATGCTGGTGACGAAAAAATGCTGGTGACGAAAAATGACAAAAAATGCTGGTGACGAAAAAAATGCTGGTGACGAAAAAAAGCTGGTGACGAAAAATGACGAAAAAATGCTGGTGACGAAAAATGACAAAAAATGCTGGTGACGAAAAAATGCTGGTGACGAAAAAATGCTGGTGACGAAAAAATGCTGGTGACGAAAAATGCTGGTGACGAAAAATGACGAAAAATGCTGGTGACGAAAAAATGCTGGTGAGGAAAATGACGAAAAATGCTGGTGACGAAAAATGACGAAAAATGCTGGTGACGAAAAAATGCTGGTGACGAAAAATTGCTGGTGACGAAAAATGACAAAAAAGTGCTGGTGACGAAAAATGACAAAAAATGCTGGTGACGAAAAAATGCTGGTGACAAAAAAATGCTGGTGACGAAAAAATGCTGGTGACGAAAAATGACAAAAATGCTGGTGACGAAAAAATCTTGGTGACGTAAAAATGACGAAAAATGCTGGTGACGAAAAATGACGAAAAATGCTGGTGACGAAAAATGACGAAAAATGCTGGTGACGAAAAAATGCTGGTGACGAAAAATGCCAAAAAATGCTGGTGACGAAAAAAATGCTGGTGACGAAAAAATGCTGGTGACGAAAAATGACGAAAAAATGCTGGTGACGAAAAATGACGAAAAATGCTGGTGACAAAAAAATGCTGGTGACGAAAAATGACGAAAAATGCTGGTGACGAAAAAATGCTGGTGACGAAAAATGCTGGTGACAAAAAATGACGAAAAATGCTGGTGACGAAAAAATGCTGGTGACGAAAAATGACGGAAAATGCTGGTGACGAAAAAATGCTGGTGACGAAAAATGACAAAAAATGCTGGTGACGAAAAATTACGAAAAATGCTGGTGACAAAAAAATGCTGGTGACGAAAAATGACGAAAAATGCTGGTGACGAAAAAATGCTGGTGACGAAAAATGACGAAAAAATGCTGGTGACGAAAAATGACGAAAAATGCTGGTGACGAAAAAATGCTGGTGACGAAAAATTGCTGGTGACGAAAAATGACGAAAAAGTGCTGGTGACGAAAGATGACAAAAAATGCTGGTGACGAAAAAATGCTGGTGACGAAAAAATGCTGGTGACGAAAAATGCTGGTGACGAAAAATGACGAAAAATGCTGGTGACGAAAAAATGCTGGTGACGAAAAATGCTGATGACGAAAAATGACGAAAAAATGCTGGTGACGAAAAATGACGAAAAATGCTGGTGACAAAAAAATCTTGGTGACGTAAAAATGACGAAAAATGCTGGTGACGAAAAATGACGAAAAATGCTGGTGACGAAAAATGACGAAAAATGCTGGTGACGAAAAAATGCTGGTGACGAAAAATGCCAAAAAATGCTGGTGACGAAAAAAATGCTGGTGACGAAAAAATGCTGGTGACGAAAAATGACGAAAAAATGCTGGTGACGAAAAATGACGAAAAATGCTGGTGACAAAAAAATGCTGGTGACGAAAAATGACGAAAAATGCTGGTGACGAAAAAATGCTGGTGACGAAAAATGCTGGTGACAAAAAATGACGAAAAATGCTGGTGACGAAAAAATGCTGTTGACGAAAAATGACGGAAAATGCTGGTGACGAAAAAATGCTGGTGACGAAAAATGACAAAAAATGCTGGTGACGAAAAATTACGAAAAATGCTGGTGACAAAAAAATGCTGGTGACGAAAAATGACGAAAAATGCTGGTGACGAAAAAATGCTGGTGACGAAAAATGACGAAAAAATGCTGGTGAGGAAAAATGACGAAAAATGCTGGTGACGAAAAAATGCTGGTGACGAAAAATTGCTGGTGACGAAAAATGACGAAAAAGTGCTGGTGACGAAAGATGACAAAAAATGCTGGTGACGAAAAAATGCTGGTGACGAAAAAATGCTGGTGACGAAAAATGCTGGTGACGAAAAATGACGAAAAATGCTGGTGACGAAAAAATGCTGGTGACGAAAAATGCTGATGACGAAAAATGACGAAAAATGCTGGTGAAATGCTTGCCTGAAACGTACTCCTAACAGGTTTTTGGGGGAACTTTTTTTTTTTCGTTTGGTAGTGTCACTACCGAAACGGAAAAAAAATTACTAAGTCCAGAAAAATGCTGGTGACGAAAAATGACGAAAAATGCTGGTGACGAAAAAATGCTTGTGACAAAAAATGACAAAAAATGCTGGTGACGAAAAAATGCTGGTGACGAAAAAAATGCTGGTGACGAAAAAATGCTGGTGACGAAAAATGACAAAAAATGCTGGTGACGAAAAATGCTGGTGACGAAAAATGACGAAAAATGCTGGTGACGAAAAAATGCTGGTGACGAAAAATGACAAAAATGCTGGTGACGAAAAAATGCTGGTGACGAAAAATGACGAAAAATGCTGGTGACGAAAAAATGCTGGTGACGAAAAATGACGAAAAATGCTGGTGACGAAAAATGACAAAAAATGCTGGTGACGAAAAAATGCTGGTTACGAAAAATGACAAAAAATGCTGGTGACGAAAAAATGCTGGTGACGAAAAATGACAAAAAATGCTGGTGACGAAAAAATGCTGGTGACGAAAAATGCTGGTGACGAAAAAATGCTGGTGAAGAAAAAATGCTGGTGACGAAAAATGCTGGTGACGAAAAAATGCTGGTGACGAAAAATGACAAAAAATGCTGGTGACGAAAAATGACGAAAAAGGCTGGTGACGAAAAAAATGCTGGTGACGAAAAAATGCTGGTGAGGAAAAATGACGAAAAATGTTGGTCACGAAAAATGACGAAAAATGCTGGTGACGAAAAAATGCTGGTGACGAAAAATTGCTGGTGACGAAAAATGACAAAAAAGTGCTGGTGACGAAAAATGACAAAAAATGTTGGTGACGAAAAAATGCTGGTGCCGAAAAAATGCTGGTGACGAAAAATGCTGGTGACGAAAAATGACGAAAAATGCTGGTGACGAAAAAATGCAGGTGACGAAAAATGACGAAAAATGCTGGTGACGAAAAATGACGAAAAATGCTGGTGACGAAAAAATGCTGGTGACGAAAAAATGCTGGTGACGAAAAATGCTGATGACGAAAAATGACGAAAAATGCTGGTGAAATGCTTGCCTGAAACGTACTCCTAACAGGTTTTTGGGGGAACTTTTTTTTTTTTCGTTTGGTAGTGTCACTACCGAAACGGAAAAAAAATTACTAAGTCCAGAAAAATGCTGGTGACGAAAAATGACGAAAAATGCTGGTGACGAAAAAATGCTTGTGACAAAAAATGACAAAAAATGCTGGTGACGAAAAAATGCTGGTGACGAAAAAAATGCTGGTGACGAAAAAATGCTGGTGACGAAAAATGACAAAAAATGCTGGTGACGAAAAATGCTGGTGACGAAAAATGACGAAAAATGCTGGTGACGAAAAAATGCTGGTGACGAAAAATGACAAAAAATGCTGGTGACGAAAAAATGCTGGTGACGAAAAATGACGAAAAATGCTGGTGACGAAAAAATGCTGGTGACGAAAAATGCTGGTGACGAAAAATGACGAAAAATGCTGGTGACGAAAAAATGCTGGTGACGAAAAATGCTGGTGACGAAAAAATGCTGGTGACGAAAAAATGCTGGTGACGAAAAATGACGAAAAATGCTGGTGATGAAAAAATGCTGGTGACGAAAAATGCTGGTGACGAAAAAATGCTGGTGAAGAAAAAATGCTGGTGACGAAAAATGCTGGTGACGAAAAAATGCTGGTGACGAAAAATGACAAAAAATGCTGGTGACGAAAAATGACGAAAAAGGCTGGTGACGAAAAAAATGCTGGTGACGAAAAAATGCTGGTGAGGAAAAATGACGAAAAATGATGGTGACGAAAAATGACGAAAAATGCTGGTGACGAAAAATGCTGGTGACGAAAAAATGCTGGTGACGAAAAATGACAAAAAATGCTGGTGACGAAAAATGACGAAAAAGGCTGGTGACGAAAAAAATGCTGGTGACGAAAAAATGCTGGTGAGGAAAAATGACGAAAAATGCTGGTGACGAAAAATGACGAAAAATGCTGGTGATGAAAAAATGCTGGTGACGAAAAATTGCTGGTGACGAAAAATGACAAAAAAGTGCTGGTGACGAAAAATGACAAAAAATGTTGGTGACGAAAAAATGCTGGTGACGAAAAAATGCTGGTGACGAAAAATGCTGGTGACGAAAAAATGCTGGTGACGAAAAATTGCTGGTGACGAAAAATGACGAAAAAGTGCTGGTGACGAAAGATGACAAAAAATGCTGGTGACGAAAAAATGCTGGTGACGAAAAAATGCTGGTGACGAAAAATGCTGGTGACGAAAAATGACGAAAAATGCTGGTGACGAAAAAATGCTGGTGACGAAAAATGCTGATGACGAAAAATGACGAAAAAATGCTGGTGACGAAAAATGACGAAAAATGCTGGTGACAAAAAAATCTTGGTGACGTAAAAATGACGAAAAATGCTGGTGACGAAAAATGACGAAAAATGCTGGTGACGAAAAATGACGAAAAATGCTGGTGACGAAAAAATGCTGGTGACGAAAAATGCCAAAAAATGCTGGTGACGAAAAAAATGCTGGTGACGAAAAAATGCTGGTGACGAAAAATGACGAAAAAATGCTGGTGACGAAAAATGACGAAAAATGCTGGTGACAAAAAAATGCTGGTGACGAAAAATGACGAAAAATGCTGGTGACGAAAAAATGCTGGTGACGAAAAATGCTGGTGACAAAAAATGACGAAAAATGCTGGTGACGAAAAAATGCTGTTGACGAAAAATGACGGAAAATGCTGGTGACGAAAAAATGCTGGTGACGAAAAATGACAAAAAATGCTGGTGACGAAAAATTACGAAAAATGCTGGTGACAAAAAAATGCTGGTGACGAAAAATGACGAAAAATGCTGGTGACGAAAAAATGCTGGTGACGAAAAATGACGGAAAATGCTGGTGACGAAAAAATGCTGGTGACGAAAAATGACAAAAAATGCTGGTGACGAAAAATGACGAAAAATGCTGGTGACGAAAAAATGCTGGTGACGAAAAATGACGAAAAATGCTGGTGACGAAAAAATGCTGGTGACGAAAAATGACAAAAAATGCTGGTGACGAAAAATGACGAAAAATGCTGGTGACGAAAAAATGCTGGTGACGAAAAATGACGAAAAATGTCCAGAGCTCGATGAATGTTAGTGACCAAAAATAAAGTAACTACCAATCAACTTTACATTGCCTGAAACGTACTCCTAACAGGTTTTTGAGGGATTTTTTTTTTTTTTCGTTTCGGTAGTGTCACTACCGAAACGAAAAAAAAATTACTAAGTCCAGAAAAATGCTGGTGACGAAAAATGACGAAAAATGCTGGTGACGAAAAAATGCTGGTGACGAAAAATGACAAAAAATGCTGGTGACGAAAAAAATGCTGGTGACGAAAAAAAGCTGGTGACGAAAAATGACGAAAAAATGCTGGTGACGAAAAATGACAAAAAATGCTGGTGACGAAAAAATGCTGGTGACGAAAAAATGCTGGTGACGAAAAATGCTGGTGACGAAAAATGACGAAAAATGCTGGTGACGAAAAAATGCTGGTGAGGAAAATGACGAAAAATGCTGGTGACGAAAAATGACGAAAAATGCTGGTGACGAAAAAATGCTGGTGACGAAAAATTGCTGGTGACGAAAAATGACAAAAAAGTGCTGGTGACGAAAAATGACAAAAAATGCTGGTGACGAAAAAATGCTGGTGACAAAAAAATGCTGGTGACGAAAAAATGCTGGTGACGAAAAATGACAAAAATGCTGGTGACGAAAAAATCTTGGTGACGTAAAAATGACGAAAAATGCTGGTGACGAAAAATGACGAAAAATGCTGGTGACGAAAAATGACGAAAAATGCTGGTGACGAAAAAATGCTGGTGACGAAAAATGCCAAAAAATGCTGGTGACGAAAAAAATGCTGGTGACGAAAAAATGCTGGTGACGAAAAATGACGAAAAAATGCTGGTGACGAAAAATGACGAAAAATGCTGGTGACAAAAAAATGCTGGTGACGAAAAATGACGAAAAATGCTGGTGACGAAAAAATGCTGGTGACGAAAAATGCTGGTGACAAAAAATGACGAAAAATGCTGGTGACGAAAAAATGCTGGTGACGAAAAATGACGGAAAATGCTGGTGACGAAAAAATGCTGGTGACGAAAAATGACAAAAAATGCTGGTGACGAAAAATTACGAAAAATGCTGGTGACAAAAAAATGCTGGTGACGAAAAATGACGAAAAATGCTGGTGACGAAAAAATGCTGGTGACGAAAAATGACGAAAAAATGCTGGTGACGAAAAATGACGAAAAATGCTGGTGACGAAAAAATGCTGGTGACGAAAAATTGCTGGTGACGAAAAATGACGAAAAAGTGCTGGTGACGAAAGATGACAAAAAATGCTGGTGACGAAAAAATGCTGGTGACGAAAAAATGCTGGTGACGAAAAATGCTGGTGACGAAAAATGACGAAAAATGCTGGTGACGAAAAAATGCTGGTGACGAAAAATGCTGATGACGAAAAATGACGAAAAAATGCTGGTGACGAAAAATGACGAAAAATGCTGGTGACAAAAAAATCTTGGTGACGTAAAAATGACGAAAAATGCTGGTGACGAAAAATGACGAAAAATGCTGGTGACGAAAAATGACGAAAAATGCTGGTGACGAAAAAATGCTGGTGACGAAAAATGCCAAAAAATGCTGGTGACGAAAAAAATGCTGGTGACGAAAAAATGCTGGTGACGAAAAATGACGAAAAAATGCTGGTGACGAAAAATGACGAAAAATGCTGGTGACAAAAAAATGCTGGTGACGAAAAATGACGAAAAATGCTGGTGACGAAAAAATGCTGGTGACGAAAAATGCTGGTGACAAAAAATGACGAAAAATGCTGGTGACGAAAAAATGCTGTTGACGAAAAATGACGGAAAATGCTGGTGACGAAAAAATGCTGGTGACGAAAAATGACAAAAAATGCTGGTGACGAAAAATTACGAAAAATGCTGGTGACAAAAAAATGCTGGTGACGAAAAATGACGAAAAATGCTGGTGACGAAAAAATGCTGGTGACGAAAAATGACGAAAAAATGCTGGTGAGGAAAAATGACGAAAAATGCTGGTGACGAAAAAATGCTGGTGACGAAAAATTGCTGGTGACGAAAAATGACGAAAAAGTGCTGGTGACGAAAGATGACAAAAAATGCTGGTGACGAAAAAATGCTGGTGACGAAAAAATGCTGGTGACGAAAAATGCTGGTGACGAAAAATGACGAAAAATGCTGGTGACGAAAAAATGCTGGTGACGAAAAATGCTGATGACGAAAAATGACGAAAAATGCTGGTGAAATGCTTGCCTGAAACGTACTCCTAACAGGTTTTTGGGGGAACTTTTTTTTTTTCGTTTGGTAGTGTCACTACCGAAACGGAAAAAAAATTACTAAGTCCAGAAAAATGCTGGTGACGAAAAATGACGAAAAATGCTGGTGACGAAAAAATGCTTGTGACAAAAAATGACAAAAAATGCTGGTGACGAAAAAATGCTGGTGACGAAAAAAATGCTGGTGACGAAAAAATGCTGGTGACGAAAAATGACAAAAAATGCTGGTGACGAAAAATGCTGGTGACGAAAAATGACGGAAAATGCTGGTGACGAAAAAATGCTGGTGACGAAAAATGACAAAAATGCTGGTGACGAAAAAATGCTGGTGACGAAAAATGACGAAAAATGCTGGTGACGAAAAAATGCTGGTGACGAAAAATGACGAAAAATGCTGGTGACGAAAAATGACAAAAAATGCTGGTGACGAAAAAATGCTGGTTACGAAAAATGACAAAAAATGCTGGTGACGAAAAAATGCTGGTGACGAAAAATGACAAAAAATGCTGGTGACGAAAAAATGCTGGTGACGAAAAATGCTGGTGACGAAAAAATGCTGGTGAAGAAAAAATGCTGGTGACGAAAAATGCTGGTGACGAAAAAATGCTGGTGACGAAAAATGACAAAAAATGCTGGTGACGAAAAATGACGAAAAAGGCTGGTGACGAAAAAAATGCTGGTGACGAAAAAATGCTGGTGAGGAAAAATGACGAAAAATGCTGGTGACGAAAAATGACGAAAAATGCTGGTGACGAAAAAATGCTGGTGACGAAAAATTGCTGGTGACGAAAAATGACAAAAAAGTGCTGGTGACGAAAAATGACAAAAAATGTTGGTGACGAAAAAATGCTGGTGCCGAAAAAATGCTGGTGACGAAAAATGCTGGTGACGAAAAATGACGAAAAATGCTGGTGACGAAAAAATGCTGGTGACGAAAAATGACGAAAAATGCTGGTGACGAAAAATGACGAAAAATGCTGGTGACGAAAAAATGCTGGTGACGAAAAAATGCTGGTGACGAAAAATGCTGATGACGAAAAATGACGAAAAATGCTGGTGAAATGCTTGCCTGAAACGTACTCCTAACAGGTTTTTGGGGGAACTTTTTTTTTTTTCGTTTGGTAGTGTCACTACCGAAACGGAAAAAAAATTACTAAGTCCAGAAAAATGCTGGTGACGAAAAATGACGAAAAATGCTGGTGACGAAAAAATGCTTGTGACAAAAAATGACAAAAAATGCTGGTGACGAAAAAATGCTGGTGACGAAAAAAATGCTGGTGACGAAAAAATGCTGGTGACGAAAAATGACAAAAAATGCTGGTGACGAAAAATGCTGGTGACGAAAAATGACGAAAAATGCTGGTGACGAAAAAATGCTGGTGACGAAAAATGACAAAAAATGCTGGTGACGAAAAAATGCTGGTGACGAAAAATGACGAAAAATGCTGGTGACGAAAAAATGCTGGTGACGAAAAATGCTGGTGACGAAAAATGACGAAAAATGCTGGTGACGAAAAAATGCTGGTGACGAAAAATGCTGGTGACGAAAAAATGCTGGTGACGAAAAAATGCTGGTGACGAAAAATGACGAAAAATGCTGGTGATGAAAAAATGCTGGTGACGAAAAATGCTGGTGACGAAAAAATGCTGGTGAAGAAAAAATGCTGGTGACGAAAAATGCTGGTGACGAAAAAATGCTGGTGACGAAAAATGACAAAAAATGCTGGTGACGAAAAATGACGAAAAAGGCTGGTGACGAAAAAAATGCTGGTGACGAAAAAATGCTGGTGAGGAAAAATGACGAAAAATGCTGGTGACGAAAAATGACGAAAAATGCTGGTGACGAAAAATGCTGGTGACGAAAAAATGCTGGTGACGAAAAATGACAAAAAATGCTGGTGACGAAAAATGACGAAAAAGGCTGGTGACGAAAAAAATGCTGGTGACGAAAAAATGCTGGTGAGGAAAAATGACGAAAAATGCTGGTGACGAAAAATGACGAAAAATGCTGGTGATGAAAAAATGCTGGTGACGAAAAATTGCTGGTGACGAAAAATGACAAAAAAGTGCTGGTGACGAAAAATGACAAAAAATGTTGGTGACGAAAAAATGCTGGTGACGAAAAAATGCTGGTGACGAAAAATGCTGGTGACGAAAAAATGCTGGTGACGAAAAATTGCTGGTGACGAAAAATGACGAAAAAGTGCTGGTGACGAAAGATGACAAAAAATGCTGGTGACGAAAAAATGCTGGTGACGAAAAAATGCTGGTGACGAAAAATGCTGGTGACGAAAAATGACGAAAAATGCTGGTGACGAAAAAATGCTGGTGACGAAAAATGCTGATGACGAAAAATGACGAAAAAATGCTGGTGACGAAAAATGACGAAAAATGCTGGTGACAAAAAAATCTTGGTGACGTAAAAATGACGAAAAATGCTGGTGACGAAAAATGACGAAAAATGCTGGTGACGAAAAATGACGAAAAATGCTGGTGACGAAAAAATGCTGGTGACGAAAAATGCCAAAAAATGCTGGTGACGAAAAAAATGCTGGTGACGAAAAAATGCTGGTGACGAAAAATGACGAAAAAATGCTGGTGACGAAAAATGACGAAAAATGCTGGTGACAAAAAAATGCTGGTGACGAAAAATGACGAAAAATGCTGGTGACGAAAAAATGCTGGTGACGAAAAATGCTGGTGACAAAAAATGACGAAAAATGCTGGTGACGAAAAAATGCTGTTGACGAAAAATGACGGAAAATGCTGGTGACGAAAAAATGCTGGTGACGAAAAATGACAAAAAATGCTGGTGACGAAAAATTACGAAAAATGCTGGTGACAAAAAAATGCTGGTGACGAAAAATGACGAAAAATGCTGGTGACGAAAAAATGCTGGTGACGAAAAATGACGGAAAATGCTGGTGACGAAAAAATGCTGGTGACGAAAAATGACAAAAAATGCTGGTGACGAAAAATGACGAAAAATGCTGGTGAAGAAAAAATGCTGGTGACGAAAAATGACGAAAAATGCTGGTGACGAAAAAATGCTGGTGACGAAAAATGACAAAAAATGCTGGTGACGAAAAATGACGAAAAATGCTGGTGACGAAAAAATGCTGGTGACGAAAAATGACGAAAAATGTCCAGAGCTCGATGAATGTTAGTGACCAAAAATAAAGTAACTACCAATCAACTTTACATTGCCTGAAACGTACTCCTAACAGGTTTTTGAGGGATTTTTTTTTTTTTTCGTTTCGGTAGTGTCACTACCGAAACGAAAAAAAAATTACTAAGTCCAGAAAAATGCTGGTGACGAAAAATGACGAAAAATGCTGGTGACGAAAAAATGCTGGTGACGAAAAATGACAAAAAATGCTGGTGACGAAAAAAATGCTGGTGACGAAAAAAAGCTGGTGACGAAAAATGACGAAAAAATGCTGGTGACGAAAAATGACAAAAAATGCTGGTGACGAAAAAATGCTGGTGACGAAAAAATGCTGGTGACGAAAAATGCTGGTGACGAAAAATGACGAAAAATGCTGGTGACGAAAAAATGCTGGTGAGGAAAATGACGAAAAATGCTGGTGACGAAAAATGACGAAAAATGCTGGTGACGAAAAAATGCTGGTGACGAAAAATTGCTGGTGACGAAAAATGACAAAAAAGTGCTGGTGACGAAAAATGACAAAAAATGCTGGTGACGAAAAAATGCTGGTGACAAAAAAATGCTGGTGACGAAAAAATGCTGGTGACGAAAAATGACAAAAATGCTGGTGACGAAAAAATCTTGGTGACGTAAAAATGACGAAAAATGCTGGTGACGAAAAATGACGAAAAATGCTGGTGACGAAAAATGACGAAAAATGCTGGTGACGAAAAAATGCTGGTGACGAAAAATGCCAAAAAATGCTGGTGACGAAAAAAATGCTGGTGACGAAAAAATGCTGGTGACGAAAAATGACGAAAAAATGCTGGTGACGAAAAATGACGAAAAATGCTGGTGACAAAAAAATGCTGGTGACGAAAAATGACGAAAAATGCTGGTGACGAAAAAATGCTGGTGACGAAAAATGCTGGTGACAAAAAATGACGAAAAATGCTGGTGACGAAAAAATGCTGGTGACGAAAAATGACGGAAAATGCTGGTGACGAAAAAATGCTGGTGACGAAAAATGACAAAAAATGCTGGTGACGAAAAATTACGAAAAATGCTGGTGACAAAAAAATGCTGGTGACGAAAAATGACGAAAAATGCTGGTGACGAAAAAATGCTGGTGACGAAAAATGACGAAAAAATGCTGGTGACGAAAAATGACGAAAAATGCTGGTGACGAAAAAATGCTGGTGACGAAAAATTGCTGGTGACGAAAAATGACGAAAAAGTGCTGGTGACGAAAGATGACAAAAAATGCTGGTGACGAAAAAATGCTGGTGACGAAAAATGCTGGTGACGAAAAATGACGAAAAATGCTGGTGACGAAAAAATGCTGGTGACGAAAAATGCTGATGACGAAAAATGACGAAAAAATGCTGGTGACGAAAAATGACGAAAAATGCTGGTGACAAAAAAATCTTGGTGACGTAAAAATGACGAAAAATGCTGGTGACGAAAAATGACGAAAAATGCTGGTGACGAAAAATGACGAAAAATGCTGGTGACGAAAAAATGCTGGTGACGAAAAATGCCAAAAAATGCTGGTGACGAAAAAAATGCTGGTGACGAAAAAATGCTGGTGACGAAAAATGACGAAAAAATGCTGGTGACGAAAAATGACGAAAAATGCTGGTGACAAAAAAATGCTGGTGACGAAAAATGACGAAAAATGCTGGTGACGAAAAAATGCTGGTGACGAAAAATGCTGGTGACAAAAAATGACGAAAAATGCTGGTGACGAAAAAATGCTGTTGACGAAAAATGACGGAAAATGCTGGTGACGAAAAAATGCTGGTGACGAAAAATGACAAAAAATGCTGGTGACGAAAAATTACGAAAAATGCTGGTGACAAAAAAATGCTGGTGACGAAAAATGACGAAAAATGCTGGTGACGAAAAAATGCTGGTGACGAAAAATGACGAAAAAATGCTGGTGAGGAAAAATGACGAAAAATGCTGGTGACGAAAAAATGCTGGTGACGAAAAATTGCTGGTGACGAAAAATGACGAAAAAGTGCTGGTGACGAAAGATGACAAAAAATGCTGGTGACGAAAAAATGCTGGTGACGAAAAAATGCTGGTGACGAAAAATGCTGGTGACGAAAAATGACGAAAAATGCTGGTGACGAAAAAATGCTGGTGACGAAAAATGCTGATGACGAAAAATGACGAAAAAATGCTGGTGACGAAAAATGACGAAAAATGCTGGTGACAAAAAAATCTTGGTGACGTAAAAATGACGAAAAATGCTGGTGACGAAAAATGACGAAAAATGCTGGTGACGAAAAATGACGAAAAATGCTGGTGACGAAAAAATGCTGGTGACGAAAAATGCCAAAAAATGCTGGTGACGAAAAAAATGCTGGTGACGAAAAAATGCTGGTGACGAAAAATGACGAAAAAATGCTGGTGACGAAAAATGACGAAAAATGCTGGTGACAAAAAAATGCTGGTGACGAAAAATGACGAAAAATGCTGGTGACGAAAAAATGCTGGTGACGAAAAATGCTGGTGACAAAAAATGACGAAAAATGCTGGTGACGAAAAAATGCTGTTGACGAAAAATGACGGAAAATGCTGGTGACGAAAAAATGCTGGTGACGAAAAATGACAAAAAATGCTGGTGACGAAAAATTACGAAAAATGCTGGTGACAAAAAAATGCTGGTGACGAAAAATGACGAAAAATGCTGGTGACGAAAAAATGCTGGTGACGAAAAATGACGAAAAAATGCTGGTGAGGAAAAATGACGAAAAATGCTGGTGACGAAAAAATGCTGGTGACGAAAAATTGCTGGTGACGAAAAATGACGAAAAAGTGCTGGTGACGAAAGATGACAAAAAATGCTGGTGACGAAAAAATGCTGGTGACGAAAAAATGCTGGTGACGAAAAATGCTGGTGACGAAAAATGACGAAAAATGCTGGTGACGAAAAAATGCTGGTGACGAAAAATGCTGATGACGAAAAATGACGAAAAATGCTGGTGAAATGCTTGCCTGAAACGTACTCCTAACAGGTTTTTGGGGGAACTTTTTTTTTTTCGTTTGGTAGTGTCACTACCGAAACGGAAAAAAAATTACTAAGTCCAGAAAAATGCTGGTGACGAAAAATGACGAAAAATGCTGGTGACGAAAAAATGCTTGTGACAAAAAATGACAAAAAATGCTGGTGACGAAAAAATGCTGGTGACGAAAAAAATGCTGGTGACGAAAAAATGCTGGTGACGAAAAATGACAAAAAATGCTGGTGACGAAAAATGCTGGTGACGAAAAATGACGAAAAATGCTGGTGACGAAAAAATGCTGGTGACGAAAAATGACAAAAATGCTGGTGACGAAAAAATGCTGGTGACGAAAAATGACGAAAAATGCTGGTGACGAAAAAATGCTGGTGACGAAAAATGACGAAAAATGCTGGTGACGAAAAATGACAAAAAATGCTGGTGACGAAAAAATGCTGGTTACGAAAAATGACAAAAAATGCTGGTGACGAAAAAATGCTGGTGACGAAAAATGACAAAAAATGCTGGTGACGAAAAAATGCTGGTGACGAAAAATGCTGGTGACGAAAAAATGCTGGTGAAGAAAAAATGCTGGTGACGAAAAATGCTGGTGACGAAAAAATGCTGGTGACGAAAAATGACAAAAAATGCTGGTGACGAAAAATGACGAAAAAGGCTGGTGACGAAAAAAATGCTGGTGACGAAAAAATGCTGGTGAGGAAAAATGACGAAAAATGCTGGTGACGAAAAATGACGAAAAATGCTGGTGACGAAAAAATGCTGGTGACGAAAAATTGCTGGTGACGAAAAATGACAAAAAAGTGCTGGTGACGAAAAATGACAAAAAATGTTGGTGACGAAAAAATGCTGGTGCCGAAAAAATGCTGGTGACGAAAAATGCTGGTGACGAAAAATGACGAAAAATGCTGGTGACGAAAAAATGCTGGTGACGAAAAATGACGAAAAATGCTGGTGACGAAAAATGACGAAAAATGCTGGTGACGAAAAAATGCTGGTGACGAAAAAATGCTGGTGACGAAAAATGCTGATGACGAAAAATGACGAAAAATGCTGGTGAAATGCTTGCCTGAAACGTACTCCTAACAGGTTTTTGGGGGAACTTTTTTTTTTTTCGTTTGGTAGTGTCACTACCGAAACGGAAAAAAAATTACTAAGTCCAGAAAAATGCTGGTGACGAAAAATGACGAAAAATGCTGGTGACGAAAAAATGCTTGTGACAAAAAATGACAAAAAATGCTGGTGACGAAAAAATGCTGGTGACGAAAAAAATGCTGGTGACGAAAAAATGCTGGTGACGAAAAATGACAAAAAATGCTGGTGACGAAAAATGCTGGTGACGAAAAATGACGAAAAATGCTGGTGACGAAAAAATGCTGGTGACGAAAAATGACAAAAAATGCTGGTGACGAAAAAATGCTGGTGACGAAAAATGACGAAAAATGCTGGTGACGAAAAAATGCTGGTGACGAAAAATGCTGGTGACGAAAAATGACGAAAAATGCTGGTGACGAAAAAATGCTGGTGACGAAAAATGCTGGTGACGAAAAAATGCTGGTGACGAAAAAATGCTGGTGACGAAAAATGACGAAAAATGCTGGTGATGAAAAAATGCTGGTGACGAAAAATGCTGGTGACGAAAAAATGCTGGTGAAGAAAAAATGCTGGTGACGAAAAATGCTGGTGACGAAAAAATGCTGGTGACGAAAAATGACAAAAAATGCTGGTGACGAAAAATGACGAAAAAGGCTGGTGACGAAAAAAATGCTGGTGACGAAAAAATGCTGGTGAGGAAAAATGACGAAAAATGCTGGTGACGAAAAATGACGAAAAATGCTGGTGACGAAAAATGCTGGTGACGAAAAAATGCTGGTGACGAAAAATGACAAAAAATGCTGGTGACGAAAAATGACGAAAAAGGCTGGTGACGAAAAAAATGCTGGTGACGAAAAAATGCTGGTGAGGAAAAATGACGAAAAATGCTGGTGACGAAAAATGACGAAAAATGCTGGTGATGAAAAAATGCTGGTGACGAAAAATTGCTGGTGACGAAAAATGACAAAAAAGTGCTGGTGACGAAAAATGACAAAAAATGTTGGTGACGAAAAAATGCTGGTGACGAAAAAATGCTGGTGACGAAAAATGCTGGTGACGAAAAAATGCTGGTGACGAAAAATTGCTGGTGACGAAAAATGACGAAAAAGTGCTGGTGACGAAAGATGACAAAAAATGCTGGTGACGAAAAAATGCTGGTGACGAAAAAATGCTGGTGACGAAAAATGCTGGTGACGAAAAATGACGAAAAATGCTGGTGACGAAAAAATGCTGGTGACGAAAAATGCTGATGACGAAAAATGACGAAAAAATGCTGGTGACGAAAAATGACGAAAAATGCTGGTGACAAAAAAATGTTGGTGACGTAAAAATGACGAAAAATGCTGGTGACGAAAAATGACGAAAAATGCTGGTGACGAAAAATGACGAAAAATGCTGGTGACGAAAAAATGCTGGTGACGAAAAATGCCAAAAAATGCTGGTGACGAAAAAAATGCTGGTGACGAAAAAATGCTGGTGACGAAAAATGACGAAAAAATGCTGGTGACGAAAAATGACGAAAAATGCTGGTGACAAAAAAATGCTGGTGACGAAAAATGACGAAAAATGCTGGTGACGAAAAAATGCTGGTGACGAAAAATGCTGGTGACAAAAAATGACGAAAAATGCTGGTGACGAAAAAATGCTGTTGACGAAAAATGACGGAAAATGCTGGTGACGAAAAAATGCTGGTGACGAAAAATGACAAAAAATGCTGGTGACGAAAAATTACGAAAAATGCTGGTGACAAAAAATTGCTGGTGACGAAAAATGACGAAAAATGCTGGTGACGAAAAAATGCTGGTGACGAAAAATGACGAAAAAATGCTGGTGAGGAAAAATGACGAAAAATGCTGGTGACAAAAAAATGCTGGTGACGAAAAATGACGAAAAATGCTGGTGACGAAAAAATGCTGGTGACGAAAAATGCTGGTGACAAAAAATGACGAAAAATGCTGGTGACGAAAAAATGCTGTTGACGAAAAATGACGGAAAATGCTGGTGACGAAAAAATGCTGGTGACGAAAAATGACAAAAAATGCTGGTGACGAAAAATTACGAAAAATGCTGGTGACAAAAAAATGCTGGTGACGAAAAATGACGAAAAATGCTGGTGACGAAAAAATGCTGGTGACGAAAAATGACGGAAAATGCTGGTGACGAAAAAATGCTGGTGACGAAAAATGACAAAAAATGCTGGTGACGAAAAATGACGAAAAATGCTGGTGAAGAAAAAATGCTGGTGACGAAAAATGACGAAAAATGCTGGTGACGAAAAAATGCTGGTGACGAAAAATGACAAAAAATGCTGGTGACGAAAAATGACGAAAAATGCTGGTGACGAAAAAATGCTGGTGACGAAAAATGACGAAAAATGTCCAGAGCTCGATGAATGTTAGTGACCAAAAATAAAGTAACTACCAATCAACTTTACATTGCCTGAAACGTACTCCTAACAGGTTTTTGAGGGATTTTTTTTTTTTTTCGTTTCGGTAGTGTCACTACCGAAACGAAAAAAAAATTACTAAGTCCAGAAAAATGCTGGTGACGAAAAATGACGAAAAATGCTGGTGACGAAAAAATGCTGGTGACGAAAAATGACAAAAAATGCTGGTGACGAAAAAAATGCTGGTGACGAAAAAAAGCTGGTGACGAAAAATGACGAAAAAATGCTGGTGACGAAAAATGACAAAAAATGCTGGTGACGAAAAAATGCTGGTGACGAAAAAATGCTGGTGACGAAAAATGCTGGTGACGAAAAATGACGAAAAATGCTGGTGACGAAAAAATGCTGGTGAGGAAAATGACGAAAAATGCTGGTGACGAAAAATGACGAAAAATGCTGGTGACGAAAAAATGCTGGTGACGAAAAATTGCTGGTGACGAAAAATGACAAAAAAGTGCTGGTGACGAAAAATGACAAAAAATGCTGGTGACGAAAAAATGCTGGTGACAAAAAAATGCTGGTGACGAAAAAATGCTGGTGACGAAAAATGACAAAAATGCTGGTGACGAAAAAATCTTGGTGACGTAAAAATGACGAAAAATGCTGGTGACGAAAAATGACGAAAAATGCTGGTGACGAAAAATGACGAAAAATGCTGGTGACGAAAAAATGCTGGTGACGAAAAATGCCAAAAAATGCTGGTGACGAAAAAAATGCTGGTGACGAAAAAATGCTGGTGACGAAAAATGACGAAAAAATGCTGGTGACGAAAAATGACGAAAAATGCTGGTGACAAAAAAATGCTGGTGACGAAAAATGACGAAAAATGCTGGTGACGAAAAAATGCTGGTGACGAAAAATGCTGGTGACAAAAAATGACGAAAAATGCTGGTGACGAAAAAATGCTGGTGACGAAAAATGACGGAAAATGCTGGTGACGAAAAAATGCTGGTGACGAAAAATGACAAAAAATGCTGGTGACGAAAAATTACGAAAAATGCTGGTGACAAAAAAATGCTGGTGACGAAAAATGACGAAAAATGCTGGTGACGAAAAAATGCTGGTGACGAAAAATGACGAAAAAATGCTGGTGACGAAAAATGACGAAAAATGCTGGTGACGAAAAAATGCTGGTGACGAAAAATTGCTGGTGACGAAAAATGACGAAAAAGTGCTGGTGACGAAAGATGACAAAAAATGCTGGTGACGAAAAAATGCTGGTGACGAAAAATGCTGGTGACGAAAAATGACGAAAAATGCTGGTGACGAAAAAATGCTGGTGACGAAAAATGCTGATGACGAAAAATGACGAAAAAATGCTGGTGACGAAAAATGACGAAAAATGCTGGTGACAAAAAAATCTTGGTGACGTAAAAATGACGAAAAATGCTGGTGACGAAAAATGACGAAAAATGCTGGTGACGAAAAATGACGAAAAATGCTGGTGACGAAAAAATGCTGGTGACGAAAAATGCCAAAAAATGCTGGTGACGAAAAAAATGCTGGTGACGAAAAAATGCTGGTGACGAAAAATGACGAAAAAATGCTGGTGACGAAAAATGACGAAAAATGCTGGTGACAAAAAAATGCTGGTGACGAAAAATGACGAAAAATGCTGGTGACGAAAAAATGCTGGTGACGAAAAATGCTGGTGACAAAAAATGACGAAAAATGCTGGTGACGAAAAAATGCTGTTGACGAAAAATGACGGAAAATGCTGGTGACGAAAAAATGCTGGTGACGAAAAATGACAAAAAATGCTGGTGACGAAAAATTACGAAAAATGCTGGTGACAAAAAAATGCTGGTGACGAAAAATGACGAAAAATGCTGGTGACGAAAAAATGCTGGTGACGAAAAATGACGAAAAAATGCTGGTGAGGAAAAATGACGAAAAATGCTGGTGACGAAAAAATGCTGGTGACGAAAAATTGCTGGTGACGAAAAATGACGAAAAAGTGCTGGTGACGAAAGATGACAAAAAATGCTGGTGACGAAAAAATGCTGGTGACGAAAAAATGCTGGTGACGAAAAATGCTGGTGACGAAAAATGACGAAAAATGCTGGTGACGAAAAAATGCTGGTGACGAAAAATGCTGATGACGAAAAATGACGAAAAAATGCTGGTGACGAAAAATGACGAAAAATGCTGGTGACAAAAAAATCTTGGTGACGTAAAAATGACGAAAAATGCTGGTGACGAAAAATGACGAAAAATGCTGGTGACGAAAAATGACGAAAAATGCTGGTGACGAAAAAATGCTGGTGACGAAAAATGCCAAAAAATGCTGGTGACGAAAAAAATGCTGGTGACGAAAAAATGCTGGTGACGAAAAATGACGAAAAAATGCTGGTGACGAAAAATGACGAAAAATGCTGGTGACAAAAAAATGCTGGTGACGAAAAATGACGAAAAATGCTGGTGACGAAAAAATGCTGGTGACGAAAAATGCTGGTGACAAAAAATGACGAAAAATGCTGGTGACGAAAAAATGCTGTTGACGAAAAATGACGGAAAATGCTGGTGACGAAAAAATGCTGGTGACGAAAAATGACAAAAAATGCTGGTGACGAAAAATTACGAAAAATGCTGGTGACAAAAAAAAGGTGGTGACGAAAAATGACGAAAAATGCTGGTGACGAAAAAATGCTGGTGACGAAAAATGACGAAAAAATGCTGGTGAGGAAAAATGACGAAAAATGCTGGTGACGAAAAAATGCTGGTGACGAAAAATTGCTGGTGACGAAAAATGACGAAAAAGTGCTGGTGACGAAAGATGACAAAAAATGCTGGTGACGAAAAAATGCTGGTGACGAAAAAATGCTGGTGACGAAAAATGCTGGTGACGAAAAATGACGAAAAATGCTGGTGACGAAAAAATGCTGGTGACGAAAAATGCTGATGACGAAAAATGACGAAAAATGCTGGTGAAATGCTTGCCTGAAACGTACTCCTAACAGGTTTTTGGGGGAACTTTTTTTTTTTCGTTTGGTAGTGTCACTACCGAAACGGAAAAAAAATTACTAAGTCCAGAAAAATGCTGGTGACGAAAAATGACGAAAAATGCTGGTGACGAAAAAATGCTTGTGACAAAAAATGACAAAAAATGCTGGTGACGAAAAAATGCTGGTGACGAAAAAAATGCTGGTGACGAAAAAATGCTGGTGACGAAAAATGACAAAAAATGCTGGTGACGAAAAATGCTGGTGACGAAAAATGACGAAAAATGCTGGTGACGAAAAAATGCTGGTGACGAAAAATGACAAAAATGCTGGTGACGAAAAAATGCTGGTGACGAAAAATGACGAAAAATGCTGGTGACGAAAAAATGCTGGTGACGAAAAATGACGAAAAATGCTGGTGACGAAAAATGACAAAAAATGCTGGTGACGAAAAAATGCTGGTTACGAAAAATGACAAAAAATGCTGGTGACGAAAAAATGCTGGTGACGAAAAATGACAAAAAATGCTGGTGACGAAAAAATGCTGGTGACGAAAAATGCTGGTGACGAAAAAATGCTGGTGAAGAAAAAATGCTGGTGACGAAAAATGCTGGTGACGAAAAAATGCTGGTGACGAAAAATGACAAAAAATGCTGGTGACGAAAAATGACGAAAAAGGCTGGTGACGAAAAAAATGCTGGTGACGAAAAAATGCTGGTGAGGAAAAATGACGAAAAATGCTGGTGACGAAAAATGACGAAAAATGCTGGTGACGAAAAAATGCTGGTGACGAAAAATTGCTGGTGACGAAAAATGACAAAAAAGTGCTGGTGACGAAAAATGACAAAAAATGTTGGTGACGAAAAAATGCTGGTGCCGAAAAAATGCTGGTGACGAAAAATGCTGGTGACGAAAAATGACGAAAAATGCTGGTGACGAAAAAATGCTGGTGACGAAAAATGACGAAAAATGCTGGTGACGAAAAATGACGAAAAATGCTGGTGACGAAAAAATGCTGGTGACGAAAAAATGCTGGTGACGAAAAATGCTGATGACGAAAAATGACGAAAAATGCTGGTGAAATGCTTGCCTGAAACGTACTCCTAACAGGTTTTTGGGGGAACTTTTTTTTTTTTCGTTTGGTAGTGTCACTACCGAAACGGAAAAAAAATTACTAAGTCCAGAAAAATGCTGGTGACGAAAAATGACGAAAAATGCTGGTGACGAAAAAATGCTTGTGACAAAAAATGACAAAAAATGCTGGTGACGAAAAAATGCTGGTGACGAAAAAAATGCTGGTGACGAAAAAATGCTGGTGACGAAAAATGACAAAAAATGCTGGTGACGAAAAATGCTGGTGACGAAAAATGACGAAAAATGCTGGTGACGAAAAAATGCTGGTGACGAAAAATGACAAAAAATGCTGGTGACGAAAAAATGCTGGTGACGAAAAAATGCTGGTGACGAAAAATGACGAAAAATGCTGGTGACGAAAAAATGCTGGTGACGAAAAATGCTGGTGACGAAAAATGACGAAAAATGCTGGTGACGAAAAAATGCTGGTGACGAAAAATGCTGGTGACGAAAAAATGCTGGTGACGAAAAAATGCTGGTGACGAAAAATGACGAAAAATGCTGGTGATGAAAAAATGCTGGTGACGAAAAATGCTGGTGACGAAAAAATGCTGGTGAAGAAAAAATGCTGGTGACGAAAAATGCTGGTGACGAAAAAATGCTGGTGACGAAAAATGACAAAAAATGCTGGTGACGAAAAATGACGAAAAAGGCTGGTGACGAAAAAAATGCTGGTGACGAAAAAATGCTGGTGAGGAAAAATGACGAAAAATGCTGGTGACGAAAAATGACGAAAAATGCTGGTGACGAAAAATGCTGGTGACGAAAAAATGCTGGTGACGAAAAATGACAAAAAATGCTGGTGACGAAAAATGACGAAAAAGGCTGGTGACGAAAAAAATGCTGGTGACGAAAAAATGCTGGTGAGGAAAAATGACGAAAAATGCTGGTGACGAAAAATGACGAAAAATGCTGGTGATGAAAAAATGCTGGTGACGAAAAATTGCTGGTGACGAAAAATGACAAAAAAGTGCTGGTGACGAAAAATGACAAAAAATGTTGGTGACGAAAAAATGCTGGTGACGAAAAAATGCTGGTGACGAAAAATGCTGGTGACGAAAAAATGCTGGTGACGAAAAATTGCTGGTGACGAAAAATGACGAAAAAGTGCTGGTGACGAAAGATGACAAAAAATGCTGGTGACGAAAAAATGCTGGTGACGAAAAAATGCTGGTGACGAAAAATGCTGGTGACGAAAAATGACGAAAAATGCTGGTGACGAAAAAATGCTGGTGACGAAAAATGCTGATGACGAAAAATGACGAAAAAATGCTGGTGACGAAAAATGACGAAAAATGCTGGTGACAAAAAAATGTTGGTGACGTAAAAATGACGAAAAATGCTGGTGACGAAAAATGACGAAAAATGCTGGTGACGAAAAATGACGAAAAATGCTGGTGACGAAAAAATGCTGGTGACGAAAAATGCCAAAAAATGCTGGTGACGAAAAAAATGCTGGTGACGAAAAAATGCTGGTGACGAAAAATGACGAAAAAATGCTGGTGACGAAAAATGACGAAAAATGCTGGTGACAAAAAAATGCTGGTGACGAAAAATGACGAAAAATGCTGGTGACGAAAAAATGCTGGTGACGAAAAATGCTGGTGACAAAAAATGACGAAAAATGCTGGTGACGAAAAAATGCTGTTGACGAAAAATGACGGAAAATGCTGGTGACGAAAAAATGCTGGTGACGAAAAATGACAAAAAATGCTGGTGACGAAAAATTACGAAAAATGCTGGTGACAAAAAATTGCTGGTGACGAAAAATGACGAAAAATGCTGGTGACGAAAAAATGCTGGTGACGAAAAATGACGAAAAAATGCTGGTGAGGAAAAATGACGAAAAATGCTGGTGACGAAAAAATGCTGGTGACGAAAAATTGCTGGTGACGAAAAATGACGAAAAAGTGCTGGTGACGAAAGATGACAAAAAATGCTGGTGACGAAAAAATGCTGGTGACGAAAAAATGCTGGTGACGAAAAATGCTGGTGAGGAAAAATGACGAAAAATGCTGGTGACGAAAAAATGCTGGTGACGAAAAATGCTGATGACGAAAAATGACGAAAAATGCTGGTGAAATGCTTGCCTGAAACGTACTCCTAACAGGTTTTTGGGGGAACTTTTTTTTTTTCGTTTGGTAGTGTCACTACCGAAACGGAAAAAAAATTACTAAGTCCAGAAAAATGCTGGTGACGAAAAATGACGAAAAATGCTGGTGACGAAAAAATGCTTGTGACAAAAAATGACAAAAAATGCTGGTGACGAAAAAATGCTGGTGACGAAAAAAATGCTGGTGACGAAAAAATGCTGGTGACGAAAAATGACAAAAAATGCTGGTGACGAAAAATGCTGGTGACGAAAAATGACGAAAAATGCTGGTGACGAAAAAATGCTGGTGACGAAAAATGACAAAAATGCTGGTGACGAAAAAATGCTGGTGACGAAAAATGACGAAAAATGCTGGTGACGAAAAAATGCTGGTGACGAAAAATGACGAAAAATGCTGGTGACGAAAAATGACAAAAAATGCTGGTGACGAAAAAATGCTGGTTACGAAAAATGACAAAAAATGCTGGTGACGAAAAAATGCTGGTGACGAAAAATGACAAAAAATGCTGGTGACGAAAAAATGCTGGTGACGAAAAATGCTGGTGACGAAAAAATGCTGGTGAAGAAAAAATGCTGGTGACGAAAAATGCTGGTGACGAAAAAATGCTGGTGACGAAAAATGACACAAAATGCTGGTGACGAAAAATGACGAAAAAGGCTGGTGACGAAAAAAATGCTGGTGACGAAAAAATGCTGGTGAGGAAAAATGACGAAAAATGCTGGTGACGAAAAATGACGAAAAATGCTGGTGACGAAAAAATGCTGGTGACGAAAAATTGCTGGTGACGAAAAATGACAAAAAAGTGCTGGTGACGAAAAATGACAAAAAATGTTGGTGACGAAAAAATGCTGGTGCCGAAAAAATGCTGGTGACGAAAAATGCTGGTGACGAAAAATGACGAAAAATGCTGGTGACGAAAAAATGCTGGTGACGAAAAATGACGAAAAATGCTGGTGACGAAAAATGACGAAAAATGCTGGTGACGAAAAAATGCTGGTGACGAAAAAATGCTGGTGACGAAAAATGCTGATGACGAAAAATGACGAAAAATGCTGGTGAAATGCTTGCCTGAAACGTACTCCTAACAGGTTTTTGGGGGAACTTTTTTTTTTTTCGTTTGGTAGTGTCACTACCGAAACGGAAAAAAAATTACTAAGTCCAGAAAAATGCTGGTGACGAAAAATGACGAAAAATGCTGGTGACGAAAAAATGCTTGTGACAAAAAATGACAAAAAATGCTGGTGACGAAAAAATGCTGGTGACGAAAAAAATGCTGGTGACGAAAAAATGCTGGTGACGAAAAATGACAAAAAATGCTGGTGACGAAAAATGCTGGTGACGAAAAATGACGAAAAATGCTGGTGACGAAAAAATGCTGGTGACGAAAAATGACAAAAAATGCTGGTGACGAAAAAATGCTGGTGACGAAAAATGACGAAAAATGCTGGTGACGAAAAAATGCTGGTGACGAAAAATGCTGGTGACGAAAAATGACGAAAAATGCTGGTGACGAAAAAATGCTGGTGACGAAAAATGCTGGTGACGAAAAAATGCTGGTGACGAAAAAATGCTGGTGACGAAAAATGACGAAAAATGCTGGTGATGAAAAGATGCTGGTGACGAAAAATGCTGGTGACGAAAAAATGCTGGTGAAGAAAAAATGCTGGTGACGAAAAATGCTGGTGACGAAAAAATGCTGGTGACGAAAAATGACAAAAAATGCTGGTGACGAAAAATGACGAAAAAGGCTGGTGACGAAAAAAATGCTGGTGACGAAAAAATGCTGGTGAGGAAAAATGACGAAAAATGCTGGTGACGAAAAATGACGAAAAATGCTGGTGACGAAAAATGCTGGTGACGAAAAAATGCTGGTGACGAAAAATGACAAAAAATGCTGGTGACGAAAAATGACGAAAAAGGCTGGTGACGAAAAAAATGCTGGTGACGAAAAAATGCTGGTGAGGAAAAATGACGAAAAATGCTGGTGACGAAAAATGACGAAAAATGCTGGTGATGAAAAAATGCTGGTGACGAAAAATTGCTGGTGACGAAAAATGACAAAAAAGTGCTGGTGACGAAAAATGACAAAAAATGTTGGTGACGAAAAAATGCTGGTGACGAAAAAATGCTGGTGACGAAAAATGCTGGTGACGAAAAATGACGAAAAATGCTGGTGACGAAAAAATGCTGGTGACGAAAAATGACGAAAAATGCTGGTGACGAAAAATGACGAAAAATGCTGGTGACGAAAAAATGCTGGTGACGAAAAAATGCTGGTGACGAAAAATGCTGATGACGAAAAATGACGAAAAATGCTGGTGAAATGCTTGCCTGAAACGTACTCCTAACAGGTTTTTGGGGGAACTTTTTTTTTTTCGTTTGGTAGTGTCACTACCGAAACGGAAAAAAAATTACTAAGTCCAGAAAAATGCTGGTGACGAAAAATGACGAAAAATGCTGGTGACGAAAAAATGCTTGTGACAAAAAATGTCAAAAAATGCTGGTGACGAAAAAATGCTGGTGACGAAAAAAATGCTGGTGACGAAAAAATGCTGGTGACGAAAAATGACAAAAAATGCTGGTGACGAAAAATGCTGGTGACGAAAAATGACGAAAAATGCTGGTGACGAAAAAATGCTGGTGACGAAAAATGACAAAAATGCTGGTGACGAAAAAATGCTGGTGACGAAAAATGACGAAAAATGCTGGTGACGAAAAAACGCTGGTGACGAAAAATGACGAAAAATGCTGGTGACGAAAAATGACAAAAAATGCTGGTGACGAAAAAATGCTGGTGACGAAAAATGACGAAAAATGCTGGTGACGAAAAAATGCTGGTGACGAAAAATGCTGGTGACGAAGAATGACGAAAAATGCTGGTGACGAAAAAATGCTGGTGACGAAAAATGCTGGTGACGAAAAAATGCTGGTGACGAAAAAATGCTGGTGACGAAAAATGACGAAAAATGCTGGTGATGAAAAAATGCTGGTGACGAAAAATGCTGGTGACGAAAAAATGCTGGTGAAGAAAAAATGCTGGTGACGAAAAATGACGAAAAATGCTGGTGACGAAAAATGACAAAAAATGCTGGTGACGAAAAAATGCTGGTTACGAAAAATGACGAAAAATGCTGGTGACGAAAAATGACGAAAAATGCTGGTGAGGAAAAAATGCTGGTGACGAAAAATGACAAAAAATGCTGGTGACGAAAAATGACGAAAAATGCTGGTGACGAAAAATGACAAAAAATGCTGGTGACGAAAAAATGCTGGTTACGAAAAATGACGAAAAATGCTGGTGACGAAAAATGACGAAAAATGCGGGTGAGGAAAAAATGCTGGTGACGAAAAATGACAAAAAATGCTGGTGACGAAAAAATGCTGGTGACGAAAAATGACGAAAAATGCTGGTGACGAAAAAATACTGGTGACGAAAAATGCTGGTGACGAAAAAATGCTGGTGACGAAAAAATGCTGGTGACGAAAAATGACGAAAAATGCTGGTGACGAAAAAATGCTGGTGACGAAAAATGCTGGTGACGAAAAAATGCTGGTGACGAAAAAATGCTGGTGACGAAAAATGACGAAAAATGCTGGTGACGAAAAAATGCTGGTGACGAAAAATGCTGGTGACGAAAAATGACGAAAAATGCTGGTGAGGAAAAAATGCTGGTGACGAAAAATGACAAAAAATGCTGGTGACGAAAAAATGCTGGTGACGAAAAATGACGAAAAATGCTGGTGACGAAAAAATGCTGGTGACGAAAAATGCTGGTGACGAAAAAATGCTGGTGAAGAAAAAATGCTGGTGACGAAAAATGACGAAAAATGCTGGTGACGAAAAAATGCTGGTGACGAAAAATGACAAAAAATGCTGGTGACGAAAAATGACAAAAAAGGCTGGTGACGAAAAAAATGCTGGTGACGAAAAAATGCTGGTGAGTAAAAATGACGAAAAATGCTGGTGACGAAAAATGACGAAAAATGCTGGTGACGAAAAAATGCTGGTGACGAAAAAATGCTGGTGACGAAAAATGACGAAAAAGTGCTGGTGACGAAAAATGACAAAAAATGCTGGTGACGAAAAATGCTGGTGACGAAAAATGACGAAAAATGCTGGTGACGAAAAAATGCTGGTGACGAAAAATGCTGGTGACGAAAAATGACGAAAAATGCTGGTGACAAAAAAATGCTGGTGACGAAAAATGACAAAAAATGCTGGTGACGAAAAAATGCTGGTGACGAAAAATGACGAAAAATGCTGGTGACGAAAAAATGCTGGTGACGAAAAATGCTGGTGACGAAAAATGCTGGTGACGAAAAATGACGAAAAATGCTGGTGACGAAAAAATGCTGGTGACGAAAAATGACGGAAAATGCTGGTGACGAAAAAATGCTGGTGACGAAAAATGACAAAAAATGCTGGTGACGAAAAATGACGAAAAATGCTGGTGACAAAAAAATGCTGGTGACGAAAAATGGCGAAAAATGCTGGTGACGAAAAAATGCTGGTGACGAAAAATGACGAAAAATGCTGGTGACGAAAAAATGCTGGTGACGAAAAATGCTGGTGACGAAAAATGCTGGTGACGAAAAATGACGAAAAATGCTGGTGACGAAAAAATGCTGGTGACGAAAAATGACGGAAAATGCTGGTGACGAAAAAATGCTGGTGACGAAAAATTACAAAAAATGCTGGTGACGAAAAATGACGAAAAATGCTGGTGACAAAAAAATGCTGGTGACGAAAAATGGCGAAAAATGCTGGTGACGAAAAAATGCTGGTGACGAAAAATGACGAAAAAATGCTGGTGACGAAAGATGACAAAAAATGCTGGTGACGAAAAAAATGCTGGTGACGAAAAAATGCTGGTGACGAAAAATGACGAAAAAATGCTGGTGACGAAAAATGACAAAAAATGCTGGTGACGAAAAAATGCTGGTGACGAAAAATGCTGGTGACGAAAAATGACGAAAAATGCTGGTGACGAAAAAATGCTGGTGACGAAAAATGCTGGTGACAAAAAATGACGAAAAATGCTGGTGACGAAAAAATGCTGGTGACGAAAAATGACGAAAAATGCTGGTGACGAAAAAATGCTGGTGACGAAAAATGCTGGTGACAAAAAAATGCTGGTGACGAAAAATGACGAAAAAATGCTGGTGACGAAAAAATGCTGGTGACGAAAAATGACGAAAAATGATGGTGACGAAAAAATGCTGGTGACGAAAAATGACGAAAAATGCTGGTGACAAAAAAATGCTGGTGACGAAAAATGACGAAAAATGCTGGTGACGAAAAAATGCTGGTGACGAAAAATGCCGAAAAAATGCTGGTGACGAAAAATGACGAAAAATGCTGGTGACGAAAAAATGCTGGTGACGAAAAATGACGAAAAATGCTGGTGACGAAAAATGTCCAGAGCTCGATGAATGTTAGGGACCAAAAAAAAAGTCACTACCAATCAACTTTAAATTGCCTGAAACGTACTCCTAACAGGTTTTTGGGGGAACTTTTTTTTTT
This sequence comes from Gymnoscopelus microlampas, assembly GCF_963454915.1. NCBI lineage: Eukaryota > Metazoa > Chordata > Actinopteri > Myctophiformes > Myctophidae > Gymnoscopelus > Gymnoscopelus microlampas. Next base: position 41,699,849 of record NC_139945.1, on the reverse strand, counting down.
CCGTTTCGGTAGTGTCACTACCGAAACGGAAAAAAAATGACTAAGTCCAGAGCTCGATGAATGTTAGGGACCAAAAAAAAAGTCACTACCAATCAACTTTAAATTGCCTGAAACGTACTCCTAACAGGTTTTTGGGGGAACAATTTATTTTTTGGCCTCCACAATTAGTGATTTTTTCGGATTTAACTTCGTTTCGGTAGTGACGCAATGGTGTCACTACCGAAACGAAAAAAAAATTACTAAGTGTGGAGGCCAAAAAAAAAAATTGTTCCCTCAAAAACCTGTTAGGAGTACGTTTCAGGCAATTTAAAGTTGATTGGTAGTGACTTTTTTTTTGGTCCCTAACATTCATCGAGCTCTGGACTTAGTAATTTTCTTTTTCTCGTTTGGGTAGTGACACCATTGTGTCACTACCGAAACGAAGATAAATCCGAAAAAAATCACTAAGTGTGGAGGCCAAAAAAAAAATTGTTCCCCCAAAAACCTGTTAGGAGTACGTTTCAGGCAATTTAAAGTTTCAATCAACTCTAAATTGCCTGAAACGTACTCCTAACAGGTTTATGGGGGGACGATTTTGGCCTCCACACTTAGTGATTTTTTCGGATTTAACTTTTGTTTCGGTAGTGACACAAAAATGTTTCGGTAGTGACACAATGGTGAAAAAAAAAAAAAAATACTACTAAGTACTACCAATCAACTCTAAATTGCCTGGAGTGTATAATAATGCTTCTGTCACGCCAGGGGACGTTCTCCCATAAGCGAATATTGAGCGAGTAATATGATAAAAAAAAAACAGATGATGATGATGTGTTCTATAAAAAAAATACACAAATATATATTTTTCAATTCTTAAAAAAAGAAAAAAAACTCTAGGCTTGGTGGGTGCCCCCCCCCAGCCTCATGGCGGCCTAGGCAATTGTCTACTGTGCCTAATTGAAGGGCCGGCTCTGGCAAATGTAATGAGTAGTTGAAATGAAGAGAATTGTGTTTGATTTTGCGGTGTCTCACCAGGGAGGGAGTCCCTGTTATTCTGCTGTCATAGGAGCAAGCCAACGAACAAAGCAGAGACAGGCTAGATGTAACGTCTAACGTGACACATTTTGATTCACATCTGGAATAAAAAACTGCACAGCTGTGCATCTGGGGGAGTACTGTCATCACAGGTTACCACCATGCTTGGAATGGCTCCAGCTGTATGCCACTCAGTATCACAGATGAGATGACATCCCCAAAGAACATGAGACTGGAATGGTTTGTGGCCTGATCTACTGGGCTCAGCAGTATCATTTTCATTTACACTAGTGGAGTCGTTGCTGCTCCTTTTAAAATGTAATTTTACAGATTACCGATTTCCCTCCTAAAAGTTGAAATAAGTAATAATATTATTACTTATTATCTTATTGTATTGAAACTCTTACATTCACTACCACCTAGAGTCCGTTTTGAGTACTGCAGCCTATTAACCTTTATTTGTATTTCTTGTGTTTCTTTTAATAGACGTAGAGGAAATATCAGGAAATATCTTTCTTTTCACTCATACCAGAGATGACTCTTTCCTCATATAACAGCAAGGTGGTCCAATGTTGCAGTCCTGCATCAATCTAATGAATCATCCATTTGTTTATCAGTGTGTAATAGGGGGGATGCGGATGCTGTGGAGGGCCAGAGCTGCCATATTTAAAAATAATAAATAAAGGAATAAATGAAATAATAAATACATTTAAAGATAAAAGGTTAATTTGAAAATAAATAAATATCCACAGAAATATACAAATAAATAAACTAGAAAAGGCAGTTCCTGCAGAACTTGCTGAAAATACCCGATGATGTACAGTAGCCTACAAAATGGATCTAAGCAGAATGTACATTTGAAGGAACAAAAAGTTTAAATAAAAACATAAATTGTATTGAATAGATTCATTTTACATGTACAAAAAGTTGAAATAGCTATAATCAGCATTTTAGTGGATTAACTTTAAAAGTCCCAAAAGTTTGGTAAAACCATGGTTGCTAAGGCCTAATAGCTAATAAAGTGCTTTTAACACACTTTGAAGCAATAGTTTCAAAAAGTATAAACCTTTTCAAAAATATTAAATCACCAATGAAAATTCAAAGGTAGCCGAACATTTTAAATTAGAATTAAGTTTTTAGGTGAAAGTATGAAGGGGTTATTAGAGCACCCCTTGCTCTAGTGCTCTAGTAAAATGGACCCCTTGCTCTAGTGCTCTAGTAAAATGGGCTCATTTTCCCATAGACTCTCATTATAAAGAATGTAAAGAAAATATTGAAAGTAAAAAATAAATTAAAAAGTATAAACATTTGTAAAAATAAAAGTACAAGCACACCAATCTGTGTATAGCTGAAAATGTTGAAGTTTGAACGAGATTGCTAGCACAAAGTATATGGAAGTAGTTAGATACCGAAAAAAGTGGCAGAATAAATAAATATAAAGTGGGAAGAACATTAGTGTGCTCGCTCTGCAGTGAGCCCACAATAAATGTATTTATGTGTATTTCCCTGTTGATTTATTTCGCAAATGTTTTATTTAACTATTTATTTCTCACCTCCTCACCTATTTCTACATTTCTTCAATTATATGTTAATGAGGTGGCAACAGTGGGTCTTGATAGGTATTAGCAATCAAAACCAGAGGGATCAAACACACGCTGTGATGAGATTTCAGTGTCAGGTCCTTTTCATAAAGACCGGAAGTGTTCAGTTGAAACTGTAAAATTGTATTAATATGCTGAAATACTGCTAAATCGGCACCCTCACCCCACTGATGAAGCAGTCACTTCATCATCGGAATGATGAGGCAGTCACTTCATCACCCCATTGATGAAGCGATTTACCATTAGACAAAGGTAGAAATAATTACAAAATCTTGACATTGAATTCAAAACCACAGAACTTAAGTATCAAAAGAACAAAGCCATAAAACAAAGATTTGGTTTGGGTGGAAGGACGGGGAAAATGACACTCCACTGCCGAAGCTGTCAGTCCTTCTTAAAAGTCAGTTTATGAGTGAGTTTTATAGCAAATGGTGAGTGTTCTCCCAGCCAATCCATGCAGGGCTCATCAGAGCTGGCCAATCCATGGAGGAAACCAATTCTCCATGGGCAGCTGGCAGCCTCCAGTGATCAACAGACTTGACATGAAATTGCCACAGGCAGCTGTCAATCCATTGGCAATCAACACCTCCAATACTCCACCTCTCTGCCTCAGAAACATAGAATACAACAAATAATACAGAATACCAAGTATATCTAAATATAAATATAAACTAATACGGCTGGCCGTAACACTATGGTGCTGACTACGTTAATAACTGGTACTGACCATGATGCTGACTATGGTGCTGACTAGTGACTACGTTGATGACTATGGTGCTGACTATGGTACTGACATGATACTGCCCATGATACTGACCATGATACATGATGTCAGGCCCTGTCACAGGGATGTCAGGCCCTGTCATATCAGGCTCCTCTCACAGCACTGTGTGACAGGGATGTCACAGGGCCTGAAACCCCTTTGAAAGGGCTTGACATCCCAGTGCAGTGAGGGGGTCTTGATGTGACAGGGCCTGACATCCATATTCTACTTATAATTGTAACAGCCTTTTTTTCTCTAGTAGGTTAATAATCACATTCTAACAGTCCAGTTTAATGTAAAATCTTATATTTGGAAGTCACTGATAAGCAACACTATACACAATAAAAAATAAAGCTTACATTTCATTGGGTGTAGGTTTCTGGATATTGGATAGGGGGCACTGGGGCCAAAAAAAGGATGAGAAACACTGGAATAAACAAAGTGCTGGAAAAGTAATTATTCTTCTCCCACATGATCCTGAACTAAAACACATGTATCATGTCTCATTTAACAGCTCTGCTGTCAACCATCAGAGGTACTATACATTATACTATAAAAATGTATGAGCCCAGGGACATAAATTGGGTCTCAAGCCATGAGGATGAAGACTCCATCGTCATGCATGACTATCCTAAAACTGAGGCAACGAGCAAAGATAAAAGGAGACTGAATGCATAAAATAGTAAATTGTTTTATTCTTTTTTTTTTTTTTACCATGCCACAGAACACTGACGCATACAGAGTTGTGCCTGAATTCACACTGAGAAAACACTTTCACACACTGTTACAAAGCTGTAATGAAGAGGGATTTTACTGCACACATGGCAAGAAGAACAACCCTGATTGGATACCAGCTCGAGCCTTGATCTGGTCCTGAGGTAGACAGACATAATCTAAACAACGCTAATCACATCCTTCAAGAACACATCAAATAAAAGGACATATCTGCATTATCACAACATAGAAAGATCAAAGAAATTATTTTTTTCAACAAAAGTGCTCTGTTTCTTTTGGTCCACCGAGGAATTCCATTTATAGTGCATGTTCATGTAGAATAGATACATTGAAATGTGTTTTGATGGCACCGAGCGTTGTTGGCTATTTCAGAAGGCATTAGAAATGCCCATAGATGCCAAGGTTTGTCATACACATGGTACAAAGTAAAATCGTTAATTTAACTCCAAAGAGTGCACAAATGGAACCGCTCTTCTTATACACTATTCAGAGTTAAATTAATACTAAGGATTTTACTAATCATCCCAATGTCTCAGTCCAATGTCACTTTGAAGGGAATATTTTTAGAGAAGCGTGTACTTTTACAACAAAATTGCTTGGAACTTGCATCAGAGTATCACTCACTATCACAGTATGTTGCCTCCAAGTTGCAATGTTCAGACAATGAATCTACATGGCAGTCTATCTTTAATTAACAATAAACAAACACCCAGAAACATCTACCAACAGCACGAACCCATGTACTCAAGCACATCAATGCTCTATTTATAAAAGAGGCACAAGGGAGGGATCTCAATCAAATAAGAGACTTATAAAACACATTAAGATGTTTCTCAAATCATACCAAATGTAAACACATAGCAAATTACTGTAATACAAAAATACAACATATTTAAAACTATAAGGCCTATGTTAGGCTCACATGAAGGATAAGATACCATGACAGTTTGTACATTACAGCTACACTACGACTGACAATAACCTGCTTATAGTGATTCCATGTCAGTATTTTCTTTAATGTTTTGTAGTAAAAAAAAAAAATACTAAAACATTTTGTTTTCACATTTTCCTCAAGTCAATCTCATAGAAACTTCTGCTTCTGTGATTTATAAGACATCTATATATTTAATGATTTAAAAAAATCTAGCCAGATTGAGGCTTTTAGAATTTTTACTCCTTATATCAACCATTACAAATAAACTTTGCTGGGTATGTGTTGAAAATTAAACATATGCAGTAGGCTTGAACAAGAAAAACGTGAGAGGTACGGTAGAGCTTGCTCTACAAGCAAACAGCCCAAGAAACACAGCCTGGGTGATGAAAATCAGCACATAATTATTTGGTAACAAAACTCAAGATATAAATAGCAAAACCTGTTATATTGCAATAGAATGCAATCGTGTGTGAGCCCACTACCTGAAAAAAAAGAAAGAAAACAACACCCAGAAAGAAAATACACCCACTGCAAGAAAGAAAAGGCAGTTAATGAGATCAAGCATATGAGGTCAAAACATGGCTGTCATTCAAGTAAAACATGCAGAAAATAAACAACTTCAAACTCAACAGCAGAAAAATGCACAGGAGATTAAGGAAGGAAATGTCACTTATTTTAATCAAGTCTTGGTGGAATAGTTTTTTAGCCTCTACCCTTAACGATCATCAGCCTCTACCCTTAACACATTGACTGCCATCGGCTAATCTCAGAACGTCCATCGTAGTGCCAAGCAATTTCTTACCTTTTTTGTTTTTTTGATTCCGTCATAGGCCCCGCTAAATCCGTTTAAAATCCGCGTTCATTTGGTTCGACACAAACACGGGACCCGACCGAACAAAACGCTGAAAACCGTGCGGCGATCCGACACTGCATTCTGGAGAACGAGAGGAAAACGCTAAAATGGTGGATGCGGTGAGAAAAACAACAAGCCAGAGATAATGGCGTCCAAAGTTGACCGCTAGACAGGAAACGGAGGCGGGAGAAAAACCGGAAACAGTATTATTTCGTTTCCGGTCCGCCCACTTCGAGACCGGAAGTGCAAAAAAAAATCCGGAATCTGCACCTGCACGATTTAACATGGGAAAACTACGGGACTACGGGCTACGGGAACGGCACTTAACGGTTGGATTTAACGGCCCGTAGGACTACGGGCCTGGCAGTGGATGTGTTAACGATCACAGAGGACCAGGTTTAATACTGTAGCACTCTCTTATGAAGCTGCTGCTACATGTAGGTCAAAAACTATGACCACTGTGGCATTGAGTCTGATCATATTCATTAGAGATACAGCTAAAAAGTGTGTGTGTGTGTGTGTGTGTGTGTGTGTGTGTGTGTGTGTGTGTGTGTGCGTGCGTGCGTGCGTGCGTGCGTGCGTGCGTGCGTGCGTGCGTGCGTGCGTGCGTGCGTGCGTGCGTGCGTGCGTGCGTGCGTGCGTGCGTGCGTGCGTGCGTGCGTGCGTGCGTGCGTGTGTGTATGCATTTTCATGCACTGTACTGTATGTGTGTATGTGTGACTGTGTAACATGTGCATGCACACATATATTTATTATCTCCGCCAGGAGATCATGTTTTAAACCCTGTCTGTGTGTGGGTCTGTCTGTGTCTGTCTGTCCTAACATACTACTTGGCCTATCAGCGTCATATTTCTTGTGCACGTTGCCAGTAGGCCAAGAACCTCAATCCTCAAAAAAAAGCAGCGAGAACCTGACACTTACATTTCAAATTGGACTTGACTTTGATACAAACACAATTGACCAAATTAATTAACAATCACACTTTGCAGATTACACAGAACATTGAGGAGATGGGAGCGTCCCGCACACACATACTGTATTGCAAAGTATTAGGCTACAGCATTGTAATGTTTGTCTTAGTGATGACAATATGCCACACTACTTTTCGATGTGTTCTCTGTCCAAATATCTTTCTCCATACAGCCTGTGTCACTCTGAATGCACCATAATGATGTAACAGTCCTTTGTTATATCCCTTCCCCCATTGCCTGTGCCTTTTCCTACACGCACAACCCCAAAATATTATCACATTCCGCGGACAGACAGAAAGATGGAGAAAGGTAGGGCATACCTCCTGGCGGAGATTCACGCTCTAATGAGCACCCCTTTCTAGTTGTACCCCTTTCTAGTTGTAACTTGTATGTGCTTGTGTGTGTATATACTGTACTGTATATGTAAATATATATGCCTACACATACACAACCCCCCCCCCCACCCACCCACCCACCCACACACACACACACACACACACACACACACACACACACACACACACACACACACACACACACACACACACACACACACACACACACACACACACACACACACACACACACAATAAACATCCCGTTGACACGCGCACATGCAAATGTGTGTGTGTGTGTGTGTGTGTGTGTGTGTGTGTGTGTGTGTGTGTGTGTGTGTGTGTGTGTGTGTGTGTGTGTGTGTGTGTGTGTGTGTGTGTGTGTGTGTGTGTGTGTGTGTGTGTGTGTGTGTGTGTGTGTGTGTGTATTACGGTCTAAGTCCCGCTCAGACATAGCAGACATAAAGGTAAGTCTTTTCTATCCTCCAGTCTGGGGGCACATCCTCTGGTTTGTGGCCCTTCATGTGCTTTTGCATGGCAGCCAGGCTGGGGCAGAAGTCCTGGCATATGGTGCACTGGTACGGAGATGCGCCGTTGTGAGTGCGCAGGTGCTTAATCATAGCCGAGTAGTCTCGTGAACGCTGGTGACACAGCTTGCACTCAAATGGCTTCTCACCTGAAACATTTACAAAGCAGGAAGGGAAGAGCCAATGAGACATATTAACATTAACTTTGTATGAATATTGCTCTTTGGGTGAATAAGTCTTTGATTGATTTAGCGGATTAAATTTGATGTTCTCAAGCTGTAATAACTTCTAATTCAGTTCACTTGCATGCATGTGTGTCTGTGAGAGAAGGGTGTGTTTGTTTTAAGCCGGGTGTGCCACTAAATATATTAGTTTTGGTCACATTTCAATTGAAAAAATATTTGATATGTTTCGGCAAGCGTTACGTTTTGTTTCTATTGAAAATCGGTTAGTTTTGGCAAGCGACACAGTCGAACAACGAAATATAAAGGAGGCTTTTGGGGAGGTTTTTCCCTCTGACCTGTGTGTACGCGGTAGTGTGTCTCCAGCTGGTGCTTGAGGCTGAACCTCTTGCCGCAGCCGTTACACTCGTAAGGCTTCTCTCCTGTGTGGATGCGCTTGTGTCCCCTCAACGTGCCGTCATCTCTGAAGCAGCTCCCGCAGAACTCACACTCAAACGGGTGGTCACCTGAAAAACACCAAAAGCCGAGACCCAGCGCAACCAGACCATTATAATGTCCAGTAATAAAACAGCAACGTTGTCATTAGAATGACGTGTATGCTACATAACCATCCGCGCCGGTCAAATGGTCGCAGGGGTGGGGTGTGGACATCGTGCTTCCAGACGTCGCTAACATTACGATGCGAGGACACTCCTCCCAGCTGTCTGCTAATAGCTAATAAAAGTCCCCCAGACATGTGTGGCTGTGCTTTCCACACTGTAGTTAATCTATTTCTCTCCTAGGCTGAGGGTTGGACTCATCTCCAATGACCTATGTGCCTCATTATCTCAGTGTCCACAGCAACAACCAAGTCAGAGGATACGCCGCTCTGCTCATTACGGGCCGATTCTCCCCAATACCCCACGCCACTGCGGAGCAGATGACATTTACAAAATGTTACTTCGAAGCAGACAAACAAGATATGCAGCCGTGGCCGAAACTCCCTTCACTTCTGTCTCTTCACATCAATTATGTATTTCTCCTGTCTAGACATCAAGCTGTCTTGACAGTCGGGAGAGTTATTTAAGGTAAAAGAAGAAAGGGGGACATCTTTTCAGTAAATATCTCCCCGTCTCCTGCGGCACTGAGACTCACCCTTGGTGGTACACGCAGACAAGTCATTTCCATTTGCTTTCCCTTCAATATTTATTTGGGTTTGCTCTATCATTTTGGGTGAACTGCACCAAAACTGACAGCCGTGAATTGCAGAAGCCCAAAGGCTGTCTAAGAACCCCAAATATAAACAGGATGAAATTGCCCAAAATACGCCCCGGCCATAACAGTACAGTGCTGTCATCAGAGAGGTGAGTCATCTCACAGAGATGGCAAGGGAAACAGGAAAGTGGATGCAAATTGGCTAGAATCATTCAGACAGAGAAAGTAATGAAAATTAACAACATAATGCCCTATTCTGATGCTACTGATTCAGTGGTCACGTGTGACTATACTTGAGGATCCAGCAGGCATTAGCACCGATTATGACGGTGAATGCAAAAGTAGGATCAGGCTTTTCGGCAGAAAGCTGCCTTCGTCAGGGTCAACGATCCATGTCTTACCTGTGTGAGAGCGTAAGTGTCTTTTGAGTGTTGTGTGGCTGGGGAAGGGCCGCTCGCAGTGGCTGCAGATGTAACTGTGCATGCCTGCATGGACCTCCATGTGCTGCTGTAGGGCCTTCTGGGTCTGGAAGCGCTTTGCACACAGCAGACAGAACACAGCCATGTCAGTCCCTGGAGAGTGCACAAGACAGAGACACACAGTTATTTCAGTACTGTGCGCAGACAGGGCCTTAAGTGGTGAAACTGGGTCACTTCAACTTTCTCTCTGAGTCTCTGAGGAAAAAAAAAAACAGGCTTCTTTCAAAGAGCAAGTGCTTCTACCTCAACTAACTCTCCTAAAAGTCCACGGGCGCTTTCAACTACAGTCTTTACACACTCTATTTTAAACACGGAAAGTCATTGTTTTCTTTAGGAATTTCAAACACAATGTGGAGCGTGCCAATCAGACAATCAATGGCTTCTTCCTGGTGTGTTAGATGTGTAATTATTCTCCTCATTCCCCATCAGGAGTCAGCTCTCGCCTGTGAAGTCCTCTGTCTCTGTGCTCAGAGAGCGGCTGATAGCCGCTCCACCCTAAATGATGCCTACACTATGTGCTCTGTGCAGAATGTTAAGTAGTGATATCAAGCCATTAAAGGCAGGACTGCGGGAAAAAACACAATCCAGTTTAATCCTGTGTGTGACCTGGCATCACTTTGGGGCTGCTTTCCTGTTGCACAGAGTGTGGAGAGGAATACAGATGGGGAGACGCAGGCAGGGTAGTTTAACTGAGAACGTCAATATGAAGACCATCCATTGCCTGTCATACAGTCACCATTTGATCTACAGGGTGTGCATGGCGTCTCGTAACGCCATCCTAGCACCCTCGGCCGCACCATCGTGCAAATTCATACGAGATGTTTACACTGAGAGATGGCTTAATCAATTGCGTTGCTAATAATGTGCATGTCCTGAAGAGTTAAGCTTTAATGTGAGATTATGAGGTCCTTATTTCTCTCTCTGCTCAGGTTGTGGATCATTTACAATGCTAGCAGGTCCCATTGCTCCTGACTCAGATTCAATCAGACATCTCCAGCGGAGGATCATTAGTAAACAGAGGGCTGTGCCAGCACTTCATTGGAATTCAAGTGGGGTTGCTGTGTCGCATTTAAAATGCAGTCTGATGAGGTCCACTAAATCAAATCATTTGTTACTGTTATTGAAGTGCCTTGAGGCAACTGGCAATTAAATTGGAATTAGTGCAGGGAAAGGGATACAGCACACTCATACTAAGAAGGAAGGGTGTCAGACACTTGCTTCAGGTTCAATCAAGTTAACAGGCGACAGCGTTCAAAGTCAAATGAAATAATAATAATAATAATAATAATAATAATAATAATAATCATCATAATAATAATAATAATAATGAAGAAATCAAATGTTCAAAGAAATGCATGCAATGTACAATTCCCTCAAACGAAACACAGTTTTTAGCGTTTACACATAATACACTAAAATATGTGCCTTTTGTTTGTGAGGCGGCATCTGAAATTATTTCTTTAATTTTTCCAGTTTCATCATTTGCCTTCCTAGCCTACAAAAGGTTTCAAATTAAGTATATATCTTTTAAATAATGCTCACAGCACAGATCATTTTCAATCATTAACCGACATGAAATGGGATGAAAGACATTCCTCATTCTTTACAACACTATAGTGCACAGTCTGATGGAATGACTTGCACCTGTCAGAAGCGTTACCCTGTGGCCATTAACACAATAGATACACAATATGGTTCAAGGCATCATTGACCAAACCCATTAGTCATAGGCCCTTCATGCAACTCCTACACTCTCAGTCTTTATGCTGCTGCTGCCTAATGACCAGGGGCCTTTTCTCACCCACGGATCTCAATATTTTAGACCTTGACAAAAGACCCTTGCTCCCCAAGCCTCTATTCTTATGGATAGTTTATACTTTGTCACACGACCCTTTCGCTTGACAAAAATTTCAGCACCCAAAAAAAAGGTTTAAAAAAAATCTCAGTTAAAATGTCCCTTTGCCAGTCTCTGTATCACTGATTAGACAAGAAAACATTTCACTGTCTCATTAGACATGTTTTCTCTCCATATGTGAGTCATGCATTACTAAAGCCAATTCACTGTGCAGCAAGCATCAGTTAACATCAGTCAGTCGGAATGATGATCTATTTTAAAAATACCAAACATTTAAGGTTAACAAAATGCATTCTCCAGACGACCTGGTGATCCGTTTAATGTTATCTAAGTACATTGCAATATTTTATGCATCCAGCAGGGGGAGTGATTTCTATTTTTAAAGTATCCAGACTGGCTGAGACTGAGCAGAGTCCACAGCTATCTAAATGGTATGCAGAAGAGTGGGCACTTATGAAGACTGGCCACTTTTTTCCCAGTCTGAGATAATTTGTTGTGGATATTTTGGGGGAATACTGGGCACTAGTGATGTTGTTAGCTATGCGTCCCGTGTCTCTGACACATATTATTTCAAAAGGACTCCAAAATTACAGCAATCATAGCATTAGGCTCAATCTATTTCCCAGTTAATTTGTTTTAATATACATGTAAATGAAACCAACCCCCATTCACATTAGAACTCAGACTCTGTCTCTCTCTCTGTCACACGCATGCACGCACACATACATCTTTGCTCATTGTTTTATATCCCTATATCCTTTTTGTTGTTGTTGTTCTCTCTCTCTGTGTGTGTGTGTGTGTGTGTGTGTGTGTGTGTGTGTGTGTGTGTGTGTGTGTGTGTGTGTGTGTGTGTGTGTGTGTGTGTGTGTGTGTGTGTGTGTTTGTGCGTGCGTGCGTGCGTACGTGCGTGCGTGTGTGCGTGCATGTGTGCGTGCATGTGTGCGTGCATGTGTGCGCGCGTAAGCTATGCGTCCTTCTGTTCCTTCAGAGCATAGAAAGTTCTCTCTTCCCTTAGAGATGAGGAAAACATGTGTCAGATAGCCAAAGAGCTTAATTTTTGGACTTATTATCCAAATTCTTTACACACTGGGGTGTGATGAACACGGAATTATAACTATTCATATAGTTGACACCACACAATTGACCGCATAAAAATAGCATTGCTTTATCACCTTGTGACTGATTTGTTTTGTGTGGATGTTCTCATAAGAATATAGATAGATAATATAGATACATCGATACAATTATTATCTCTATTCCTTTTTTGTTTTTGTCTCATGCTTAATGTATACAGTGTGTGAATTAGATCTGTTTTTTCTTTTCTTTTTATTTTGTTAATCTTAAGCTTAATGTATACTTTGTTGCAAGGCCACATTGCTTGCCGAAAATAAGCGGAAATGAGTGACACAGTCGTACGATGAAGTATAAATGGTAAATAGCACTTATATAGCACTTCACAATGTCCATTGTATTCACTGCGGAGGAAAGCATGCAAGGCACCAACCTGCTCGTAGGGAGCAGTTCAGTGTCTTGCTCAACCACTATCTATCTATAGAAACCATAGATAGATAGAAATGTTGGTAAGGGAACATGACAAATGTTCCATCAAAAGACGGTGCCTGTTGACAACATCCCAGGAGTATCTAAGGTTTACTATAAACTCAACTACACAAAATGCTAAAAATAAAAAATAGCAAACAAGATCCTAATGTGTAAAAAAAAAGCTTCTGAAATTAACCAGGCCGATTCTACAAATGTCTTCTAAATCCTAACAGTTTTCTGAAAAACTATTGTTGCTATATCAGTGGTGCTCAAACCTTTTCTTGTCAAGGACCCCCAACATTATGTTTTTGGCCTCCGACCCCCATCAAAATACTTTGTTCCAGGGACCCCCAGAAGCAAATATTTGAGTTAAAAAATGTTGTTTAAAAAGATATATGCATTCAAAGATTTGCACAGATGTTCGATTCTTCATAAATAGCAGATCTACAAGCTTGTATATCTGCTATTTCTTAATAACCAAAGTATAAAATAATGGCTCAAATCTAATGACACAGATGCATTCCCGGATTGAATGGGTTAATAAAGCCTAACTTCTACTTCATTGAACAACAGTGTTGGTCACCAAAAAGAATAGATCTACACGTTAACAGCGCATGAAGTTACAACGTGTCGTTAGCTTGTAGATTTTTTGGTTTTTCCGATGGAGTAAAAATGAACCTTAAGTGTTTGTGTGCGTGATGACATTTTGTCTGATCACTACGTGCTTCAGTGCTCCCAGTTAACATTTCCAAACAAAAAGCATTGCCCGTAGTGTTTTCCAATAGGCTTTAGCTCTCAGTGCTGAGAAGCTTTCTCTGTGACAAAGTAGGTCCTAAAGTTGGCTTGTCTTTGCCCCCTGCTTTCTCACCCTTAACTAGACAATAGGTGTGGGACTTGGTCTTAAGGCACAGGATGACCCTTGACCCTTGGTCCTCAATGGGGTAAATACCATGTAATCAATGGTGGCCCTCAAAGGACGGAGAGCGAACTGAGCATTGTCTCATCCTGTGAGAGTGAGCCTTTCACACTTTCCAGTGGGAAAAAAAGCAATTCAGCTTAAACTACTCCTCTCAATGCAAGAAAGATTATACTGTAGCTTTTGCTGTGTTTCTCATTATATCGTTTTTGTGAGGTGTTGCAAACTGTGATGCTATTAAATCAAGATTGGTTTCACATATTTACGCCATTTCAGCTTATTTACAAAATAGGATGTGAGAAGACTTGCATGGTCATGTGATTAAACACAGTTCGCCTTGGTACATCTGCCACTCATTCAGTCCAACTGAGGTGGGACCCGGCCAAGCTCTCACGCTGCCTCAGAGACAAAACCATGTGTCTAGGCAACCAGATAGGATCATGGTCCTCCTTGGGGTGAAGTGTTCAAGCTAATCCCTTCATTCACAAATAAGCGCAGCCTGTTTCTTTTCAAATGGCTGACAAAAGTTTTCCCACCCTGAGAATCTGGGAGTAAACCCACTGCAAATTGAACAAGAGATTGCATTCAATGATGAATGAAAATCTCCAGCAAGTTTTCTGCGTGTTGGCCTTATTTGGTAGATTTACTTTAGAATTAGTGTCCAGTAAGCACCTACATGAATGACATTGATTTGTTCAACACTATGCTTCTTTACACCCGCTAAACAATTCAATGTATTTAATATAAATAAATAAATATCTGAAACAGCTCATTTTTCATTCATGTCTATTGTGTACTGTATGTTATCCTAATCAACTAAGCAGGTGTGCATGTAAATTGCAAGCCACATTTGCAACACAAAGCTTAACCACTTTCATCCTGGCTTCCCTATTTTTGGCATGTCATTCCAGTTGTTTTCAAAAATTCTCAAAAATTGCTAAAATTAAAAAAAAATAAAAAATCCGCTACGCAACATCACAGTTCGATGAAGTAGAAATGATGTAAAATCGGGAAAGCATCAGTGTCATTTTAGATTTTTGCGCTGGCAATTCAAAAATAGAAGATCTACAAGTTCACAGAGCGTCACTTCGTGCCGCGCCGCGATTCAATATCTGTGTGAATGGTAATCTTTTACCATTTTTGCTAAATCTTGAAAGGGCGAACTGCTGATTTAGAAGGCATTTGCAGAATCAACCTCAGGTCTTAATGGGTTAAAAAAAAAACACTCTCACCACGACAATGCCTGAGGAATATAATGCATATTTCATAAATCCACACTTGCCCTCACGGTTTAGGCTGTGTGCACTGAATTTACTATGACACCGATCACACAAGCTGCATTAAATAATGTTCCCGTTATGTCACAGCTCAGTGCATATAGTGTTCTAACTGTCTCGGACACTCATGACCCAGTTAACCATACACAGTCATGTAGGCTACATTGTGTGCTAGACCTCAAATGACCCGGTACATTCATGCTTGCGTGTTCACTCAGACAACTCCCCGCAGATGCATTGACTGTGGCTATGGGGATGCTGGAACCATACGCACACACGCACACACACACACACACACACACACACACACACACACACACACACACACACACACACACACACACACACACACACACACAGAGACTACAGTACCTGATATGACCTCAGGCACACATCAGTAGACTGCTAATCTACCCGAGTGAGGTACAACCAGCTCAATAATTAATGCAACAAGAGATACGTTGCTCGTGTTTAACCACCATTCCATGGACCAGTTCATTGAGGTCACACGCTGCTCCCCATATCCACTGCGCTGATTTCTTGCATTTTAAGCATACAGTACTTTCCCCATGTAGACTACAGTACAGGGGTCTTCAACAGGGGGTCCCGCTCAGATTTTACTACAGGAGGGCCCCCAAATCTTTGTGTCATATGATTCTTTTTTTGGTACATTAACCACTTGAACCCTAGCATCGCTAGTCTGAGGAGAACTTTGGCCAAAAATAACAGATCTACAAGCTCACAACACCTCGCGTTGTGAGCTTGTAGGTTAAATGAAGCTTATAGGTTAAATGAGCTTATAGGTTAAATGAAAATACACATGAATCCAACATGCACTGATGATAGTGCCGTCAAAAGGTCTATCTGAAATCTATGAAAAAGTTTAATCTGCAACACACTTTCACATAAAATGTAGTCGGGGTCCCTGCTTCATCTCTCTCTCAGCTAAGGGGTCCTTGGCCTGAAAAAACATTGAAGAGCCCTGCTATAGTACACTGTAATTACACAGTGTTCCTTTTATATGCTGAACAACAGGGAGCAGCAGACATGCCACTATGACCCGGTACAACAGGCAACTAGAAAATGAGATCCATTCAGTTTAGAATCTGTGTGAATGTTAGCTGGGTATTAAAATCTGTGTGAATGTTTAACAGTAGGGGCCAGTATAATGACGGACATGCAATTAGGTGAGCTAAAGGGTTTATTTTAACAATGGCAACATGGCAAAGCCCATCCCGTGGCCGAATGGGTTATAGAACTGCTTAATTAGAGCTGGCACAGACAGTCATCATATTCTATTGATGGACAGAGTTTAAAATGCATGGGAAAAAAGTGCAGCTGCTTTGAAACACACAGTGGCAGCACTCATCCGGCCTTTGCCCAGAAGGTAATGTGGCAGAATAGTTAGCGAGTATTATGCTCTGCAGCGTATCCAGTCACTTCCAACGTGTCGGATAGATTATCTACAGTCACTGGGTGTTACAAAACTCTTTAAATAAAATTATAGTCAAAAAAGCTGAATACCCCAGAGGCATAGCTACAGTAGTTGTAATCAAACAAACCCCTTTGTTGTTCGCGCGGTTCAGAGACAGATCCATTCTTTTATTTTGGGCACTGACAAGTAGGTCAGAGGAGACTATGACAGTGCTGTAAGAGAGGAGTAAACAGCAGCACATGATGTTGTTTTTCCTCTGAGTCTTGGCATCCAGTGCCACCCGCCAGCCACATGCCCTTGGGAAGCCACCCCCTTTCCCTTCCCACGTTCCAGCCTGCCCGCGAACACCCCCTCCTCACTTTGATCTCAAACTACAGCAACCCATGGCCATTCACCTCTGACATATCAAAATAGCAAAAGAGACTTTAAACCGTAAACCATAGCCTCACACAGCCAACGCTGCCAAATTGCTTAAGAGAAGGTCTCCTTAAAGCAGTGGGGGTGGGCCTCAGTGTTGCAGCTGCCGAGGTCTGACAAGACAGTGTTAATCTGCCAAGAGGAAACTCATTTGGCTCACTGGTTATACCTAATGGCAATACAAAGCCATGGTATCACTATCACAACACTCAGATCTGAATCTCATGGCTATGTGATCTGGTGAAAGTACAGTTGAGGTTTGCGAAATATACATTTACCCAGGGAGGCGTGAACAGGCTAACCCTCACACAACTAAAAACATAACCTATGCTTCATTTCAGTGCAGGGTGTGAGGCACAGTAAAGAGGCAGTAAAACGGGTCACGGGTCACACTAGACCAAACTGAGATCATGACAAAATGAGAGAGTAATGCCCTTCTGTACCCTGCACTGGATACGCTGCCAAGGTGAAACTGAGCTCTGGATGTTTACAACCTGAAGAGATGAGGGTAGAGACTTCTGGGCATCGTTAACACCCCTCCATGTCCACAAGCATTAACTATTCATACTGTGTGTGCCACCTGGAGTTACAGTTACATGCCAATGCTCCGGAGAGGGTTATCACCTTTCTCTGACAGTAGCAGAAAAGGTGTGGATTCAGACACTGTGAGGCATACATGCTGTTGACCATCAGTAATGATACCAAACCACCAAACCACTCTAACTGGGTTAGAGTGGTTTGGTAAAATTGATAATAATGAAATAGCCATTAATGAAGTCATTGGTTGTAAGACTCAATAGTAATGTTTCAGACAATTCTGACTTTTTCTTCCTTTGTGTTCTGGCAAGGCATTCCTAAACAAAACATGCATGCCTGTGTAGTCACAGAAGGTAATGTGTGGGTGTATGTACAGTTAAGTACGGTATGGTAAATCATTCTTTACGAATTCTTTAGGAAGAGACCATGGTATATATCAATCACATAACATAATAATGAACTAACAGTAAAAAAAAAAAACCCTGTGGCTGTTGTAAAGTAGTATACACTCTATGGATGCCAAAAGATATTAGTAGGTGATATGTGAGAGGTCACCCCCCCCCACCCCCCCCCCCCCCCACTGCCCCAGAGTGGATAAATTATAGAGCATAATGACAGGAACAGTTTAACCCAGCCAGCATGACAAGCAAGTTTGGACCCATGAGCAAAAGTTTCAAAGTCACAATTTAATCAATAGTTCAAACTTTATGCTGTCCAAGACACACATTAACGTAGCGTGTGTGCGTGTGTGTGTGTGTGTGTGTGTGTGTGTGTGTGTGTGTGTGTGTGTGTGTGTGTGTGTGTGTGTGTGTGTGTGTGTGTGTGTGTGTGTGTGTGTGTGTGTGTGTGTGTGTGTGTGCGTGCGTGCGTGTGCGTGTTTGTACTGTACCTGTGTGTGTTCGCCTGTGGGCTTCCAGAGCATCCTCTGATGAGAACGTGGCTCCACATTGATCACAGACCAGTGCTTCTGCAGGAGCTGTAGGAAATCACAACAATGAACATTTATCCTAATCAACAGCACCAGTATTTGCAACTCCAGAATAAGCAACGAGTTTCGCTGAGTACTTGTGAACGTGAACTTTTGCCAGTTATATGGCTGTTCTTATTGCAGTCGATGCAAATCATAGAAATGACAACCTCAATTTAGTAAAAACAAAAAGGAACAGTTTTTTTTTGTTTGTTTGTTTATTTATTTTGAACAGTAGGACAGGAGAGCAGACGCACTCCTGTTTTTCCTGTTTTCCCTTTGAAATTCCCTGGGGCTTCTCACTAGTCTGTAAAC